>NC_041393.1:773292924-773296930 GCF_002162155.2 Triticum dicoccoides
CGGTTTCAGATCCAGGTGGATAATAGGCTTATCGATTTCTTCATGAAGGTGGCATAAACCATAGCAGATCCCCTCAATTATATTGTACTGTGTACTCCAATCAAGCCCAGAAGATTCATCTGCATTTGTAACCAGAAGAAGAGCAAGCATTCTGAGACAGATGTTACATAAAAAAAATATTGTTGTTGTTCCCTAGATAATATATGAAAGGGCTACAAAATTGTACTGCATGTTTCCATTTGTTGCTTGTAGACTGAAAACGGAACCACACATTGATCCATCATAACACTTAACATATGTGAGTAAAATGTTGTTTTCTTAGAGCTATATGCTCAAAGCATGGCAAACTTGACGAATTGCAGTTTAAAACAAAGATGGAACTGAGAAACAACCTGATATAAGCTTATCAAGGCTTCCCTTTGACATATACTCCAAGCAAAGTAACATTTCTGCCATCTCAGCAAAAACGTATTTCCCATCGTACGGCAAACACTCTTTCTGTACTTCATAGCAGTGGCCAACACATCGCACTATATTAGGGTGTCGAAGCATCATAAGATGGCAAACCTCCCTCTCGAATTGATCCTGCAGGCCTGGCTTTAATGACGACATGATCTTCTTCACAGCAATCATTTCCCCATTTCGCCGCTCTCCCTGTTTGAGTTTTTGGATCAAGTGCATATCAGACAGAGATAAGTTTGTTTGCATGAAAAGAAACACATGCAACCTTGGAGTAATTTAAATGGTTTATACCATATATACCACACCAAAACCACCATGACCGATTATTCGCTTGTGGGAGAAGTTATCTTTGATCTCTTTTAAATACTGCAGTGGTATACTGTATGGTCTTGGACTCACAGCTTGCAGTAGTATGGTCTTGATCTCTTTTAATGCAATAAAGCACATAACCTCAGCAGTTGATGCAATAAAAAAATAATGGCATCCAAACGAAGATGATAAATTGTGCAACACTAAGTTTACTGTATATGGTACCTTACCGGAGTTGTTTTGACTTGGAATCACTTGAGCATTTCCAGGAACCAGTTGTGTCTGCGTCTCCAAAGGGTGCAGTTTCAGAGGAATGCTCCGGAAATAATCAGACTGGGTAATACAAAAGAACATGATGTAAAGTTCTATACCAAATTACTACTCCCTCCGTACGGAATTACTTGTCATCAAAATGGATGAAAATGAATGTATTACAATTAAAATACATCTAGATACATCCATTCCAATGACAAGTATTTCCGAACGGAGGGAGTAATAGTGACTTGCAACCAACAGTTCTTTTGTGCTTAGCAGTTTAGCACGTTCAAGAAGGTGTTTCAGCTGTTAACATTTGAATGCAAAAAAAAAAAATCATCTAACGAGCAAACATACTGTCTCAAATAAGCGACAGTGTGCCCCAACTTTATCAAATAAACAAATATTCACCATAACAGAGTTAGGCAATATGATGAAGAGTTGTAGCCTGCTCCTAGGTTTGCCACAAATAAGCCATACAAACAGAAATTCTGACTGGAAAGAATATGGTACTCCCGAACCAAATAAATACATTTGAACTTTTTTTAGCAGACTCAAGTGGGTGCAATTGAGATGAAGCCCGTTCAAGCAGAGGGAAGGAGGGAGTAAGGTATCCATCCCATGGACTTGTGGTTAAATTACCTGGTTTGTTGATTGAGTATAGATCTTTTCTTCAAATCGCACAGCGACTTTCTGAAGTTCGTTCAGTTGCTCTGGTTCAGATATCATAATCGTCGTCAGAGACCCCACTCTACACACATAACGCAAAAATATGAATAAAATTGTGTCCCGGAACAGTAGTAACAGAATAGTTTACCCTAGGTCTAACTCGTGTATGCTGCTTGTGTATGCTGCTTGTGCTTGGTCATCTCTCCATGACTTTCCCTCAAAAAAAAAAAATTCTCTCCATGACTTGTCGCTGCTGTCAGTCTCCTTATCTAACTCGTGTACCGTGCCCCGTTTGGATCCGTCAACCTTGCATTTCCATACATGGGCTTGTGGGTACGTCTTATCAGCATACTATTGGAATGATCGATCTATGCTATTTGGGTCCCGCCTGTCAGCGACGGTTTGGAAAATACTCCCTTCGTTTCTAAATATAAGCCTTTTATAAATTTTAATACGGATTACACATGGATATATAGACAAATTTTAGAGTTTACATTCACTCATTTTGCTCTGTATATAGTCCATATTGAAATCAATAAAAAAAATTATATTTAGAAAGGAGTGAAAACTTATTTGACGCTCTCTGTGTCAAATGGTCGAGGAAACGCACAGGCGCGTGATCAATTGGGCCGTCCCATCTCCTGTTGTTCGCGCATAGCTAGAGGTGAACACGCTAGAATGTTCCTGAACAGGTTTTTCCTTTTCCTTTCCTTTTTTTGTTATTATGTTTTCATTTTTGCTGTTTCTTTCTTATTTTATTCAATTTCGTTTCTTTCAATTGTAAAATTTTAAAAAAAATTCAAATGTTTGAAATTGGTTTGTGTTTCCAAAATTTGTTCACTATTTTAAAAAATTGTTCAAACTTTCAAAAAGTATTTGCATTTACTAAAAATGACAGCGGCTTTTGCAAATTGTATGAAATTTTAGGAAACAATTCCCATTTTCAATTTTTTATTCATATATACAAAAATTGCTTGCATTTTCAAAATTGTTCTCAGTTTCAAAATTTTGTTTTGGATTCCAATATGTTCACCTGTTATTAGTTTTTTTTAACCAATTCAAAAAGAGCCAAAGTTTCCAAAATTTGTTCTGGTTTTCAAAATAAGTTCACCAATTCAAAAAATGTTCATGTTTTCAAAAAATATCTTGTAATTCTTGATAATATTATTGTTTAAAAAATAATTACAATTTTATAAATCTTTGTGTTTAACAAATTTTTTGAATTGAGTTTTTTGCTATAAGTTCAAAAAATGTTTGGGTTTTAGAAAAATCTTTACAGTTTCAAAATATGTTCTGAAATTTTAAAAGTTGTTCGGAGTTCTAGAAGATTATCTTTAATTTCAAAAAAAATTGTTTGAAATTAGAAATTTTGTTTTCAATTTTTTAAGTAATGTTAAGTTTACGCCGCTGATTTCTGTTCTTTGTCTTTCGCTACGCATTTTTCAACATCAGTTGGTAGTTGCACCGGCTAGCCAGGTGAGTGCACTAACAGGAGATCTACAGTTCGAACCCCAGAGTAGAATGCAACGAATAGGAACTCTGAAGAATGGACGCTGATAACACCCACATGTTCGATACGGGCGATTAAACCCAATGAATGATTTCTTTCATGGGAGAAGGCCCAAAGCCCGAACGCACACACAATTGCACCCACAGTCCTTTTCCATGTAAAGAAATAAAAGGAAAAAAAAGCCCAATAGCAACACAAAAGAAAAACACAGATTTTTACTACATTTGCCATTGTCCATAAAAATCACAAAATGAGCTTAGATTAGTCATAACAAATAATAAAATTTGTCCTTTATAGAAAAGTTTTGCCATGGCAAACAAAGTACGTTTTCCATTGTCCATAAAGAGGAATTTTGCCATGGCAAAAAATAGAAAGTAGAAACTTTCCATGTGTGGTTTAAATAAAATTTGTCGTGTATGTTATAGTAAAAAATCCATGGCAGTATAGGAAGATTAGCCATGCAAATATAAAGGTTGAAATTTGCCATTGTCCAAAAGAGTGAAATTGCCCTCCTACTTGTGAGCTGCGTTGGATTTTCACCGAAGAGGAGGGGAGATGTAGTACAGTAGAGATAAATATTTCCCTCAGTGAGAACCTAATACATCTCCATCGCATCTACAATTTTTGATTGTTTCATGTCAATATTTCACAAATTTTACAAACATTTGGCAACAACTTATACAATTTTCTTGGACTAACATATTGATCCATTGCCTAGTGCCAGTTCCTTTTTGTTGCATGTTTTTGTTTCGCAGAAAATCCATATCAAATGAAGTCCAAACACGATAAAAATTGGCAGAA
>NC_041393.1:773296940-773307551 GCF_002162155.2 Triticum dicoccoides
AGTGTAACACCTCTTCTACCTGATGTAATCTCTACTTATACATGGTTCTTGATGCTATATATTATTATCCAATGATGTATGGACAGCCTATGATGTTTGAGTAGATTCGTTTTGTCCTATGTTTTGACTGATGATCGTGATTTGTTTGAGTTGTATATTTTATTTTGGTGTTGTCCTATGGTGCCCTCTATGCAGCGCAAGTGTGTGGGATTACCGTTGTAGGGTGTTGCAATATGTTCATAATTCGCTCATAGTGGGTTGCATGAGTGACGGCAACGCAAACCCAAGTAAGGGGGTTGTTTCATATGAGAGTAAAGAGGACTTGTTACTTAATGCTATGGTTGGGTTTTACCTTAATGATCTTTAGTAGTTACAATACTTGTTAGAGTTCCAATCATAAGTGCATATGATCAAAGTACGGAAAATATGTTAGCTCAAGCCTCTCCCTCATATAAAAGTGTAATAATGATTAGCGGTCTAGTTACCAATTGCCTAGGGACAATTTTTTTTCTTGTGTCACAAAAAACTTTCTACTAAACAACTAACTTTTATTGTCTTATAAACTATTCTTAGTTTGTTCTAGCTAAGTACTCCTAGTTTTATTCTTACAAACTTATCCTATTACACATACAAAGTAGATTTGTACTTGTTCTAGGTAAAGCAAACGTTAAGTGCGCGTAGAGTTGTATCGCTGGTCGATAGAAAGTGAAGAGAATATTAATTCTACCTTTAGCTCTTTGTTGGGTTCGATACTCTTACTTATCAGAAGAGGTTACAATTGATCTCCTATACTTGTGGGCTTATCAGAACCAAGGTTTATAGAACCAATAGAAGAATCACACAAAGCCTGGTGAACAACACCTGCACACAGAAAAAGAAATATTGATATGTCTGCAATGTATCTATAATTTTTTATTGTTCCATGTTGTTATATTATCAATCTTGGATGTTTTACATACTTTTACAAGCAACTCTATATCATTATTTGGAACTAACCTATTAACCTAGTGCCCAATGTCAGTTGTTGTTTTTTGTTTTTTTTTTGTTTTGAAGAATATCAATACGAAACAAAGTCCACATGCCACGAGACTTTTTGAACATTTTTTTCTGGCAATAAGAGACCCTGAAAGCTTCAGGAAGAAACCAGAAGATGAAGGAGGGGCCCACTAGGCACCAGGGCGCGCTAGAGGCCCCTGGCGCGCCCTAGTGGCTAGTGGGGCCCATGAGAATCATTTTGACCTACCTTCGGCTATATAAATACTCTAAAATCCCACCCAAAAAACTAGGGGAGTCGAGGAAACAATTTTTCCACCGCTGGCTGGAAGGGGCAACGATCACGAAGGGGTTCTTCATCATCCTTGTTGCCTTTCCGATGATGCGTGAGTAGTTTATCACTGACCCCCGGGTCCATTGTAAGTAGCTAGATGTCTCCTCGATGTTCTTGAAGATTTATTTGATATAATGACTTTTTGCGATGTGTTTGTTGGGATCCGATGAATTGTGATGTTATGATCAGATCTATTTCATAAGTATTATTTGACTTTTTACTAAACTCTTTTATGCACGATTGATGTGAGTCTACTCCCGATCGATCTGTCCGCAAGCAACACCAAAATCACACGTACGTACACGGCAGCCAGCCGGCCGGAAACAAACGCACGCACAAGTATTTGATAGCCACAGGAACATGTCGTTCCCGTTTTGCCTTTGTATTGCTTTTCGGGTGTGTTCTGATCTCCTCCAGCTTCACAAAACTTCATATATCCAGCTTCTTTCCGTGACTTCTTGCTTCACCTAGCGATCCAGAATCGTTCTGCTTCGATTGCCAGCTTCTCATATTACTACAGCCCAACTTGGAGGGTTGGGGCCTGTTTGGCACAGATTGGGCCGGCTGATGGCAGCCCAACTTGGACCCAGTGCACCGGTACGAGGGGGAGGGAGGGTTGGCGATTCGTTGGGATCGCTACTGTAGCGCTATTTCGAGGAGGGGCAGCGAACCGTTTTCTTTGGCGGTGGCAACTCCTTGTAAATAGGGGTGAACTTCTGATTCTCTAATCGATGGAGTTGGGCCCATGGAGCTCCAAGTTTTTGCACTGTGGTTTCGTTTGGCTTCCAGAAGTTGGCTTCTTAGTGTAAAAGCGTTTGGCTCAAAAACTTTTCTGAAGTTTGTGAAGTTAGAAGCTGGAGAAGATCAGAACACGCCCTTCTTCTTGATGATTCTTTTACAAGCAGGGGACACGCATATATATAGTCAACCTAGCTACCTGCAATTCTACTCGGTTTGCTAATACTAGTCCTACTAGGATACATGCACGTACATGATCCGGACACACCGGCCGACGGGGTTAACTCGTGTTTAATTCCAACAAATATTACAACTAACATCACAAAATGTTTCCTCCTGCCCTACTTACTTGGGTAGTTAGTTAGGAGAAAACTTTCATGGTTTGTAGGCGAGATGGTAGGTTGATCTCCAACAATGAGAAGATCTCCTCTTGAGTATGCATCTCCTTTGTCTTCAAATCCAGAACTATGAACCCTTGCCTATGTTGTACCTCTAGAAACACCACGTGACCGTTCCTCTGGCCGGATCCCTCGAACTCAACATCAGGACAATCTGTAGCTAGAATGTCTGGGTACAACAACTGTAGTTTCTGCTCTATGTTGATCACTGTTTCTAGTGCCCAACCACCACCTATTCGAGCTGTAGGGAGTTGTAGCCACACAGATATAATGAACCTTTCTATATCCAACAGTTTCAGTACGTTTCCATCACGTGATGTCACCAAGTGGAGATGACTTGCGCTGCGGTTGGTGAGCGGGAGCTTCACGCGTCCTGGAGTTCTTGTGCGAACGTCGTAAGTGATGATTTGGTCACCCGCGTGTGTCAGCCAGTGGATAACGCCACCGCGGAGGACGGCGGGGTTGTTGTAGCCGCTGATCGACCACAAGTGATAGGTCCCCAACTAGCAGAGGAGGATGTTGCAGTCCGTACACTAATGCGGGATCTTTTAAAAACGATGGAGAGCAGCATGAAGGAGCAACCGATGTCGTCCGCCTCGGTGAGCAGGACATACTCGTGATGATTGCAGATGCTACTCTCGGTATTAGGCGGTTCAGGGAGGAACATGCGGCGGTGGCCCGTCATGGGATCGTACACGCACAAGTCAAAACATCCCTTGGGCATGGATTTGTCCTTTAGGTGGAGGACGACGAAGCCGCCGCGTGATATCACAGGCTAGTATGGAGCTAGGACATCCTTGCCGGCGTTGCGCCACATGAAGATGAACTGCGGCAATTGGTCAAGACGCTGCGGTGGGCGTAACCGGGTGCACCAGGGTGAGTGGTTCCTCGTCGTAGGTGCAGAAAAGGGCGAGGATGCAGGGAGCCACTTTCCTTGCTGGGTGACTCGCCGAATGAACGGCGGGCTTAGAATGTCGCGGCGAAGGTGGTTGCAGACGGCGGCGCAGCGGAAGATGGTGATAATGTCAGCGCGCGCCACGATCTCGAGCATGATATAAATAGTTAGCCGGGAACGGCGCCCGTACGTAAGTCTATCTCCGGCCGGCATCACGAAACCAAATTCGTAGAGGACGGGATCCGATACAAGATAGGAAACCCCACGCGTCCGTCTGCCTAGTTCAGATAGGACTCGAATTATTGGCTAATTTGAGTTTGTGTGGAAAACCAAACGTAACCGATTCTATTTGATGTTTTAAGGACCCGACTAGAGAGCTCGCCCTCTTCCTCGCTCGCCGAACCGAACGCTGCTAGCACGGCTCCACGCACCCGCATGCATCCATGTACTCCATTAGGCAGCAGCTTAGCCAGCACGATACATGTGCATGGCCAACTAGATGTGCGCTCCTTGCAGAAAAAAAAGAGGAGCCGGATAGACCGATATTGTTGGAAATATGAGCAATTTACCGAATGATTTTATTAACAAAAATACTAGATAAAGCATGACTAAAATAGCAAATATAAAGCAAGTCATGCAATCTGCCAGAGAGAAGGTAAACATCATCTGCATATATGAACTTGAGGTAAGCACATCTAGAACAGACACTAGATAAAGTTGCTTATACGAAACAGAACCTAACATACGTAGGGCAGAAACTAGAGCCGAGAACTATAGGAGGACTTCTAACAGAAAGGAGAAGAACACATACAGCACAACAGCAGCAGAAGCGCTGTACTTGGGGTCGGTGTCCTCGCCTGCCATGTCGTCGAGGAGGTCGTGGTCGTCGGGGAAGTGGTCGTCGGCGACCGGATCGTCCATGATGAAGCAGCCAGTAGTCGCGCTGAGCGCTCCCCAAAAACCTTATCACCCTTCTCCCGTACATGACTCAAAAGGTGCGGTCTCGGAGGCCTACTGTCCCGACGTGCGGTGCACGCCGCAAGCCGGGATGAGGAAGACAGCAGTAGCGCAGAGATTGGTACTGTGTGGCGAGATGAAGAGGACCTTCTGATGTGTGTCTCGAGAGAGGAGCGACCTCTCTTATATAGGCACAGCAGAGGGACGCGAACAGGCTGCGCCGGGAGGTGAAGCAACGGAGGGAGACGAAGTGAACAGGCAGCACGCGAAGATGAGCGCCGTTCGTATTCATTATCCACTACCGCAAAAACTTTTCAGCTCCCAGGTGACCTTACGTATACCCGTAGTGCGTGGCAAAAATTAGACATCGGCTCGGCTCATTCCCGCAACCAGCGGCGCGGCGCGGCGTGGCGAGGCGGGCGGCAGAGGAGGAGCGCGCGTGGATGTCCCTCTTGTTCTCATGCTCATACAAGTGGGGAAGGAGCCTCCCTTATAAAGAGGTCCAACTCCCTCTAAACTAGCAAGGTGGGACTAAACTTTTAGTTCCACCTCGTGCCTTGCACGAATGGGCTGCGTGGGCCTCTAGGTTTTATTAGGAATTTCTGAAACTGCTATTGGGCTAGGCCCAAACAGGCAAAAATTCCAGCAATCCCCCACCAGATCCTAGAGGCACACAAAATTTGCCTTTGGTTCCAAAACACTATTTTATATACCGGTACTGCAGTGGAGAGTGTTAAGGTGAACTTCCACCTAGAACCCTATGCTACACTAGTAAGCAACTTGAACAGTGGACCGGGTCTTGAACTGCAAGCTTTCTGCGAATCTAGCTTCACATAAAGCCTTGACCGATACGTGGCTACCGTGGGTCTTCCCCGCGGGTGGAGCTGATGCGTCATACTCCGTGACCTTTCATGAGTTTACTAGAGAAAACCCTACTCTCATAGATTGCGACGTTTAACAATCAGACTCATATGGGTGCGTTCTTCAAAAGATGTTCTGCAGGACAACATCTCTGCTTCAAAAAGCCACTTAGAACACATTAAGATATACATCAACCTGCCATGCAGATTAGGAGAGTATTGCATCTTCATGGAGTGGTATTTTAACAGTAAGGATACTCTCCTCTCAGTTGACCAACAGCTTGTCTTCCACATCTAATTCACGGGATCTCCGATCACAAAGAATAGGTTACCACTATGAACAACTCATATTGTGGGTCTCATTCCCATCTCCCTCGATGCATTATCTATCACATTACATGATAGACCCTTAGTAAAAGGATCTGTCAGATTTTTAGACGTTTGGATATAATCCAATGCAATAACTCCGGAGTTTTTCATTTTTCTGACAGACTTTAACTTTCTCTGAACGTGTCTTGATGACTTCATGTTATCCTTTGAGCTGCTCACTTTAGTGATCACAGTTTGATTATCACAGTTCATAAGGATACCCGGTACAGGTTTCTCAACTACCGGTAAGTCATTCAAGAGCCGACGAAGCCAATCTGCTTCGACCGTAGCTGTATCTAGTGCTGTGAGTTCTGCTTCCATTGTTGACCTCGTTAAGATGGTCTGCTTGCAAGACTTCCAAGAAACAGCGCCACCTCCATGAGTGAATACATAACCGCTCGTGGCCTTTATCTCATCAGCATCTGAGATCCAGTTTGAGTCACTATACCCTTCAAGCACCATTGGATGCCCAGTGTAGTGAATTTCATAATTTGCAATGCCTTTCAAATAACGCAAAACTCTCTCTAGAGCTTTCCAATGCATATCTCCTGGTTTTGAGACAAACCGGATCAGTTTGCTAACAGCAAAAGAGATGTCAGGTCTCGTAGCACTGGCTACGTACATAAGCGAGCCAATAATCTGTGAATATTTCAATTGGTCTCTAGCAATTCTTCGATTCTTTCGAAGCAACACACTAGCATCATATGGTGTTGGAGAGGGCTTGCAGTCGCTATAGCCAAAGCGACTCAAGATCTTTTCCACATAATGAGATTGAAGCAATGTAATCCCACCATCATCATCTCTCAACAACTTGATGTTCAGAATGACATCAGCCACTCCTAAATCCTTCATCTCAAAACAGCGAGATAGGAAATCCTTGACCTCCTTAATAACATTTAGATTTGTTCCGAAAATCAGTATGTCATCAACATACAAGCAAAGCATAACTCCCTCGCCCCCACCATGGCCATAGTACACACATTTGTTAGCTTCATTCACAATAAAGCCTGCAGCTGTTAAAGTTCTTTCGAACTTCTCATGCCACTGTTTGGGTGCTTGCTTGAGTCCATACAAAGACTTTAGCAACTTGCACACTTTCCCTTCCTGACCATCTATTACAAACCCATCTGGTTGTTCCATATAAATTTCCTCATCCAACTCTCCATTTCGAAAAGCAGTCTTAACATCCATTTGATGAACGAGAAGATCATGTGAGGCAGCTAGTGAAAGTAGAACTCGAATAGTGGTCAGTCGAGCCAGAGGTGAGTAAGTATCAAAGAAGTCTTCACCTTCCTTTTGGGTATAACCCTTTGTCACGAGCCAAGCCTTGTACTTTTCAATAGTACCATCAGGCCTAAACTTCTTCTTGAATACCCATTTGCATCCTATAGGTTTGCACCCATAAGGACGATCAGTTATCTCCCAAGTTTCATTCGCCAAGATGGAATCCATCTCGCTACGAACCGCTTTCTTCCAGTAGTCAGCATCTTCCGATGCATAGGCCTCCGAAATAGAACTGGGAGTGTCATCTATGAGATACACAAGAAAATCATCACCAAAGGACTTTGCAGTCCTCTGTCTCTTACTCCTAGTAGGAACTTCATTGTTTTCCTCCACAGGACTTTCAAAGTGTTCCATCAAAATGACAGGTTCAGTAATTGTAACTGGTTCCTGATTCAATGAACTAGGCATCTCCTGATTAGATGAGGTAGCCATATCCTTCATGGGAAAGATATCTTCAAAGAAAGTCGCATCATTCGACTCCATGATCGTACCGAGATGCATGTCAGATATCTCAGATTTTACAACCAAGAATCTATAGCCAATGCTATGAAAAGCATATCCCAGGAAAACACAATCCACAGTCTTTGGTCCAAGCTTCCGCTTCTTTGGAATTGGAACATTGACTTTCGCCAAGCAACCCCATGTTCGCAGATAAGAGAGTTTTAACCTTTTCTTCTCCCATTCCTCGAATGGAATTATCTCTTTGTTCTTTATGGGAACTCGGTTTAGGACATGACATGTAGTCAATATCGCCTCCCCCCACCATGCCTTGGAGAGACCCGATGTGTCTAACATGGCGTTAACCAAATCAGTTAGAGTACGGTTCTTTCTTTTGTTTATGGTTTATGCCAGATGTGCATGCTCAAAGATTTTGGTCAGAAGTTGCTGACCAAAATCTTTGAGCATGCACATCTGGCATAAACAATTATGTCTTCTTCTAATCGACCGGCATGATGATACCAGTAAAATTTAAGATCATTTATGACAAGAACGATGGGTTGCAGACTATCAACAGTATGATACCTTCAATAACATCACAGTAGGTTACTAAATGCAAGTACAAAATGCGACACACACTGGACCAATAGGTCGTTGGCTCAGTACGTTATTATTTAGTGCTGGAGATAGCTGAATGAATTTAATTGTTTGTCCATCAACCAATTTTAACCAGAAAGTACAAACCCAAAAGTATTGCACTGAAACTGGAGGTACCGAAGACAGAACTCAACACGAATACTAAAACCAGCTGTCGCCCGACTTGGTTATACCCTATATATACTCAACTTGTATATTGTTTATGTACATAAAAATAACAGTGAGGAAAGGGTAAAAAACCAGAGGAAGGTTCTGTTTTTTAAGCTACTAAATACGGCAAGAAGATAATTGGACGACAATATAACTATATTACATATTTTCAATGCCAGCAAGATCTCAGTAGTATAAGGAGAATGTCAAAAGAATTGCCAAGTATTGTACATTAATGACAGAAAATAAAGCATGTCCATATATGATTAAACCAAGTACTCAACCTGGAGTAATCAAAAGCCTGCCCGCATATTGGGCTCTATACGAAGTACTCAGAAGGCCAATATGTTAAAAAACCAAGTGCAGGCGGATTGGAGGCAACTCACCTCGGGTCGCCTTCCTCGCCTTCTCTCACACACGGCGACCGCGGACCATCCGCCACTCTCCCCCTGCCAAGCGCGTCGGAGCTATCCTCCTCCCACCATCACCCCTCAGGGCGGGAACCAGATGGGGCGAAGGTGATGCTTGGGGAAGGGCCAGCCTCGGGTTATCGAAGATGGAAATACTGGAAATGCAACATTTTTATTATCCATTGTTGCTACATCCCTACAAAAAATGAATAAAAGGAAGCCTCTGAGGGAAATCTGAATAGACCCGAGCATGAAAAAATATTAGCAATTTCTTTCCTGGCAGAAAAATGGATAAAAATAATAGGTCATATTGTGGAGTCTGAAACCTAAAGTATAATATACTATTACTATTCCACATCACACATAAAGAGTAAATTAAAAGGTAGATAAATTATTGCAAGTAAGAAATAGTCTTTAATTGTTATTTGAGGTTGATGCCATCTGCAAGAGAGAAAGCAATTGCCGGTGAATGATGTCCCAGAAGTCCTGGACTGCATAGATACTACCGCAAGATGTATAATGAAGTGTTGGTAGTTTGGGGTTTGATTAACTATCTATTTTGCTGATTGTAACAAAAAATGAAACATTCATATTAACAATAAACCCGGTCATCGTATAAAATTAGAAGAATAAAATGGCGGATTAATGTGCGCTTGGAGTAACGTACAAGAAATAATGAAGTATCTTACTATGACTTGACACACACTGAAATACATTCGGGATAAACTCATGCTAGTCCCTCACATGGAATTCTTGGTCATTTTCTCATTTTATGCGGAAGATTCCCTGGACTTAAAAATGCAAAACTTATATCAAAAAATCGACTCAGGAACAGCTATACATAAGGATCAAAGCATCGTGTCTGGCCTTGCTGCCTCCCCAAGCATACAACCTCTCCTGCATAAGCAGCCAAAATCAAAATATTAGATTCAGTCTTCCAGTTAATTCCATGTGCATAGTTAATATAGCTATAATTAGGTTCATACATGATGCATAGTGAATAACACTGACTACCTTCTATATTGCCGCTTCAGTCGTACTACTATCAAATAGTTCAAATCAAGCATGTCTTAATGGAAAAACGACGGCCCCTGCTTTGCCGATGAGCGCGCTACAACAGGCGTTGGGCACCACAAGCGCCACCACTGTGGCCTTAGTGTCAACCACTTGGTCACCCTGCAAGTAGAGGATCAATCCATAAATCAACCGGAGAAGCTGAAACTGGTCTGAACCGAAGGAAACAAATCAATCAACCTGGTAGAGAGCCTTAATCTGAATGTTTGTTTACGACTTTACCTAGTAGAGAAGCTTCTAAAGGATGAGCTCCATGGCTTCCTTGACGGTGTGGAAGAGGCCAGGGAGGAAGACGGCCTTACAGTCTGCGCCGGCGACCTAATATTTTTGTTAGCCTTTTACTCTGCAACAGGAATAGAAGATAACCCAATATATCATAAATTAAATTATAAAACAAATAAAATATGCACATGACACTAAGCTAGATACATATTAGTGAGAAGGGTGAGCTTTCCACAAACTCCCAGTTCACCCAATTGCCTAGAGCACGCGACAGCAACGCCCCAGCTTGCTGTTGTTGCTGCATGTGAATTGTCCACTCCACGAGCTAGTGACGAGGAGCTGAAAATCGCACCGAAAATGAATGCAGCCCAGCGCAAGCAAATCACACCCCCACGCCCTCGATCAAACCCCACCCCACCCAAAGCACAGCCGCCGAGCACAGCACGCCACCAACCCCGCTCGCCCAACATCCCCCAAACCCAGCCCCACGGGAGCAGAGGAGGTAACCAGGCAAGCAGCGACAGCGAGAGCGGAAGCGAGCATATCGTGCAGCGCAGCGGCAGCGGGGAGAAGCGTCCGCAGCGGGAGGAAGAGGAGCCCTCCGAGGCGGCCCATCACGTCCCGACGGCTGGGTGGCGCGAGCTACGCCATTGCCGTCGCCCGCACGGCGGATCTAGAGGCTCCCGGATCGGGGGCTTAGGTCGGCAAGGCCCGCGGCGAGCGAGGGGCGCAATAGAGGATGCAGAGAGAGATCCAGAGACGAAAGAGAGAGAGGAGGGGGCGAATCAAGGGCTGCGAGTGAGACAGTGTGGCTAGGGTTCTCGCCCTTCTG
>NC_041393.1:773307767-773319527 GCF_002162155.2 Triticum dicoccoides
GGGTGGGGGTGGTGGTGCGAGGGGGTGGGGCGAGCGGCGGCGGCGCTGGGGCATGCGAGCAAGGGAGGGGAGAAAGGGTGGGGGTGGTGATGCGAGGGGGATGGGGCGAGCAGCGGCGGCGGCTGGGGCACGAGAGAAACGAGAGGAGAGGAGGAGGTAGGTTACGGGAGGGGAAGCCGCAAGGGGAGGACGGAGCGGGGCTGCGCGTGTGCGGGGAGGTGGCCCGCTGCACTTATACGCCACCAGGTGAAATGACGAAAGTACCCTTGGCGGGCCATCAAATTTACATGCGGTGGCATGGTGACCCTGACGTAGCAGTGCCAGACGAGATCGGACGGTGAGGATCGAGTGCCGGCTCGATCGGACGGCCAGGTCGGTCCACTCGGAGATCCAACGGCCATGACGCGCTCGGGAAGATGATCGGACGGTCCACAATCAAACGCACGAGGAGGCTT
This sequence comes from Triticum dicoccoides, assembly GCF_002162155.2. Taxonomy (NCBI): domain Eukaryota; kingdom Viridiplantae; phylum Streptophyta; class Magnoliopsida; order Poales; family Poaceae; genus Triticum; species Triticum dicoccoides. The sequence goes on from NC_041393.1 coordinate 773,308,223, forward strand.
CATTTTGTCTCAGACTCTAACAAGGGGATTATGGTTTTGCCCCCCCCCCCCCTCCAGTTAGAAAAACAAAACAGATTAAATGATTAGCAAAACAATACCACACACTGTCTCTGAGTTTTTAAAAACAACTTCTATGTACTTCCTCGTTCCAAAAAGCTTGTCCCAATCTTGTTCCTCAAATGGATGTATCTAGCACTAACTTGATACTATATGTATCCATTTGAGGGACAAGCTTTTTCGGACGGAGGAAGTATATCTCATGCAACTCCAATTATTGTGCCTGTTATGAAACTATATGGGAAAAGGTGTCCCATTGGCTGATATAAAAGAAAAAACAAAACTACTCTATATGGGAAAAATAAGAGTCCCACGGACTGATCGGAAAAAGGCTAGCAAGCATGCCTTAGTTTTGTGCAAGCATAGCATGCATCACAGGCAACTTCAGAATAGATGTGCTATGCATAGAAAAAAGAGAAAAGGCAGCAAGTATGGTACAGTTTTTGTGCAACTCCTATGTATATCTCATGCAACTCCTATCATTGTGCATGTTATGCAACTCTATGGGAAAAAAGAGAGTCTCATGGACTGATCTGAAGAAAAAAACTAGCAAATATGAGCTAGCTATTGTGCAACCATCATGTGCATCATAGGAAAATTTAGAGTATATCTGCTAAGAAAAAAAAGAATCAGAAAGCCCGTCCCTCACTCCCGTCCCTCCCCCGTGCGGCGGCGCCGCCCCGCACCGGGGAGCCCCCGCCCTCCTCCTACAGCCTCGCCCCTCCTCCGCTCCCCTCCGCCGCCGTCGCCCGGGGCGTCATAGGGCAAAGCCCTTGTGGCGTGGCGGCGGCGGTTTCTCCTCAGATCTCGATCTGGTTGGGAGGCGGCTCTCCTCTTCGGCCAGATCGGCGGTGATGGCGCAGATCGGCGGTGACATGGAGGTGGTGCGGCGGCGGCGGGGGAGGACGACATCAGCAACGGCGGATCTGGCCTTGACTCATGTCGGGCTAATTTGTTGTGCTACCGATCTCAATCGCCATGGGCGGGGCACTGCTCCTGGACTTGATCTGCAACATGAGGATGTCTGGGGCGCCGGCCCTAGGCTTGGTGGTGGTGGCCTTCTTCTTCGTCGGAGTTGGTCGGCCGACTGGCTGTGCTCGCATGGTCATGCAGTGACTGTCGGGTTGGCCGGTCGGCGGCGGCGGAACTTGGCCTGTGGCAGCGGCAAAGTTCTGTCTGGATCCCGGGGTGGCGGCCCTGGAGGGTGGAGCCCGGTGAAACTCGGGCTTCCTGCGGCGGCACGGCGGAACCGGTGATGACGATGCCCTTATCATCATTTCCTTCATGAAGGCATCATCGAGGTGAAGCTCCCAACTCCACTCATTACCTCCGGGGGAAACCCTAGATCAGCTGATCGGATGTTGGCGACAATCATGTGTCGTAACCCCCATGGGGGTGGCATTTTTGGAGGTGCACTCGGCTTCGCGGGACCAGCGGACCGCTTCTTTGGTGGAGCGGTGCTTCATCCATACATTGATGGCGACGGATCTGGACGGCGTGCCGCAGTGCAGATTCGGGGTTCGATGTGGGAGGATGGACTCGCGCAGGAGGATGACGTTGTTTGGCATCGTGGTGGCGTCGATGGCTGAGAGACCTGGCATGGTAGATGCAACAGTACATTTCTGAAGATGGACTCATGGCAGGTGGCTGCGGCAGCCCCATACCCGGCAGGCGTCCTGGTTGAGGAGTGCGCCGGATTGGTAGGTGCCCATACCAGGCAGACGTCCTGGTTGGGACCTCAGGTCTTAGATGTTTAGATTTGGCTGCGATATTTGTTTGGTATTAGGCCCAGACTATCAGCGCCCCTTCATCAATTGGATAGGTGTAGCGACAGTTGTTGCTTAAACAGTGGTTTCAGTCTTACTATTATATGACTTTGTAAGGTCTTCTGAGAGTAATTAATAAAGTGTCCGCAAGCATCACCCAGATGCAGAGGCCGGGGGTCATCCTCCTTTTCTAAAAAAAGAAAAAAAATAAAAAGCAGCAAAGTTGGTCTAGTATTTGCGCAACTCTGTGTATTTTATGCAACTCTCACCACTCTGCATGTTGAGCAACTCTAGAAAAAAAAACTAGCAAGTATGCGCTAGCTTTTGCGCAACCACCGCGTGCATCGCAGGCAACTTTAGGCGTTGTTTGGATAGTGAAGATTAGCGATAGGATTATAGAAAATGAGTTTTTAGCCAATTTCTAGGAAAACCCGTTTTACGTCAGTTTTTACGAATAACCGGTTTATAAATAACTACGTTTGGTATGGAAATTTGGAAAACTGGTCGGCCCAGTTCCTTGTTTGGATGCCCACGACCACTAGCTGCTCCTATTCTATTCTCCTCCCGTGAGTGACTCACTTTCCCCAAATCGCACACCATGGCCTCATCCATCCAAGCTCGTTGAGCTGCTGCTGCCCTCCGATTCCTCCTCCGCTGGCTCACACCGCTGCTCCCTCGTCTCGCCCGTGGAAGAATCCGCGCGCGGACGCCGGGTACGGCGCGCCTCCGCCGTCCTGGACACCGGTTGCTGCTGGACTCCCAGGTCGCCAGGTACATGCCGCCGCGCGCGAACGCCTACTACTGCGCGCCTCCGCCCCCTGGGTGTTGGTTGCTGCTCGCCTCCCCTGCCCTGGACGGGTAGGTCCCCAGGCGTACTCCGTTTCGTCGGCCGTCGACCCCGCACAAGCTCTACCTAGCGAGCGGTCCTGCTTCAGGTCAACGCACAGGCCTGCCTCCCCTCAACGCCGGCCGTGCAGGCTACACCGACATCAGCCTGTATCGGCGGCGCCGGGGGCAGGAGGCAGCTGTAGCGGATGGGGATTCCAAGCTAGCGGATGGGGATTCAGAGGAGCAGGTATGTTTGAGTATTATTTTCAAGTTTTGTACTAGTAAATTAACATGAACTACATCATGCACTTGACGAGAGAAGCTACAGTTATCTCCATTTTTGGTTTCTTAGCATGTTTTCATGGTCTACATCACGCACTTGCGGAGAGTATACTACTTCATAACTGACAGGACTTAGCAATTAGCTACATATCTACTTGGTCCATCGAAGAATCTGGTGCGTAGGTACAAGGGGAACACTTGAATGTCACATAAAAATGCACCAATTTGAAGTAGTTTATTGGTTGCTTGCTGAAAAGATTGGTAGACAATAACATTTCATCTTGTAGCTCCAGATAGAGAGAGGGAGAGGCAGAGGGTGAGAGAGAGAGATAGAGCATATGAGCCTATAAAAGAATGGGAAGTTCATGTCCATATAAAGAATTAAAAGTTGCAACAATAATTATGCAGATATATCTGCAATTGAAGATGGAAAACAAATATTACAGTATTTAATCATCTTCTGGTTGAGCACTACGTTGTTGATGTTTAGTCCACAACTCTCGGGCGATGGCAACACGAACTCTCTCACCAGCAACTCTATCATCTTCTCTTGCTTGCCCATGAACTTGTTGATCACCATGGTCAGTATTTTGTTCTGTTTCCCCATGCTCATAAAGCTCGAATAACTCATCAGGATGATAAACCTTCCTTATGAAGTTGTGGATAATGCAACAAGCCATAACAATTTTCACTTGAGTTTTGTATGGATAAGGAATTCCTCCTTTCCTACTTAGAATTGGAAAACGAGCTTTTAGAACACCAAAAGTTCGTTCAACAACATTCCGCAACTGTGCATGTAGATGGTTGAACAAGTCATTCTCACCAGTATATCGCCGATTACTTTCACGAAAAGAAGCAATATGATAGCGATCTCCACGATACGGGGCAATAAATCTTGGAGTATTTGCGTAGCCTGAATCAACAAGGTAAAATTTACCTGCACATTAATTTCACATCAAACTCAGCATCTTTATATATATTGTAGATACACAAATATTTGTACTTCACCTTCAGGAACAACTAAACCCCCACTAGTCACAGCCCATCTTAGAACAGCTTGATCCGATGCAGAACCCTCCCATCCAGCAACGACATAAGAGAATGTCATGTCAAATGACACTACTGCCATTACATTTTGAGACGGATAACCATGTCTGTTTCTATAAGGAGTTTGCTTATCAAGCCTGACTTTTGCCTCAATATGTGTCCCATCAATTGCTCCTAGGCAGTTCTGTTGGGATTTTTTGTTAGTCAAAAAATAAAGTTTAAATGGTGTTGTCCTTCTATTTATGAAAATCATATGTAAAAGAGTATCTGCTTCTAATAGCAAACATACCTTGAAATATGGGTAGAATCTTGCGTCACCCAATATTTTTGATGGGACTTGATTGCTTGAATCTGTTATGCAAACATCACGCAAACCATTTATGGCGTCTAAAACTTTGTTGAAGTGTCGGCTGATTGGTTCGCCAGAATGCTGATATCTATCTTGGATGACACGGTTTCTAACATTGTGACCAATTGTATGTAGAAACATGAGTAGTTGTTCGTCCACTGTCATTCGATTTGTATCCTTGAGTAACTTCCTCTCACACAAAGCATCCCGCAACAAGTAGAATGTGTGCTTCTCAAGACGAAATTGTTCATAAAATCTAACTAGATGTCCCTCTAAAAACTCTATTGTTTTCTGAGCACCAGTTAATATAGAAGTGTTGCGGGGCGTTCTGAATAACCTTGTGAACAACACATCACGAAACAAGGACACTGCAGAAATGTTATTAATAAGCACTTGCTCGGAATCAGAAAGTTCATCATCTGGCACATCCGAAATGTTCATAGATCCCTGCACGATTTGCACAGTTGACCATATCATCTCTAGCTAATTGTTTTAAAATGTAATAGTGCTGAACCGGACAATGAACAATACCAAACTGAAAACAATATTTATTACTTCACACAAACTGACAAAATATAAGTGAATTTTTTTTCTGAATCTTGTAAAGTGCGAGAACAACTGAAATAAAATACTATGCTCAAAGGTTTATTACAAAAATTCTAAGGATAAAGAATCCAGAGCTTCCGCGTCTCTTCATCCATCTCAATGAAAATGGCCCGTTTATCACCATCTGTAAATGCCTTTACCGCTTTTAGTTTCTCTTTGGGATCTAGATTACTCATGCTATTTAGTATTGCCATACAAGATTTAACCGAGTAAGCTTCAGTTTGTTGTGCTACTGTTTTCTTTGCTTCAGCAATGCTAAGTGATGCATCTGCAAGGCGATCAATTGCTATTATGGCATCATCGGCTGTCCATTTTTGTCCTCTTGCAGTTTCCTTGGATCCATTTCCAGGGGACTTCTTTTTTTCTGGCTCAATGGTAGTTGACTTCTTGGTGAAGACACCAGGGGAAGCATTGACTTCATCAGAATCGATGTCATGTACTTCAACTTTCGTATTGAGATCAATTTGTGAAGATTTGGTCGTACATGTACCATCATTTCCTTTGCTAGATACAGCACCAGCTCCAGATGCTGTTGAACTAGCACATATGGCTTGAAGATCTATCCAACTAGGCCACACCTTATCTCGATATTCTTGGATAGCCTTATCCTTCTGCAAGTTGTTTAATGTTTTTGTTAATAATAGGATATGGAAACTTTATATGAATTCTACTCAAACAAACTTACCTTAATTACTTCTGCCCAAATATCTTCTGGAGCTTTTATCATTTTGTCATCGTCATCCCAACCAAATCCCATGAGTTTTAGAAGTCTGTCCATGGTGCTGTAGCAACTCCTGCAGTACTTATGACGATTTTTCAGTTGTTGTAATTCAAGCTTTTCTACCCTTGAATCATTGAATTGTTCTAAGATATCACGCCATGCTTTCTTTGTGTAACCTGTTCCTTCTTTTCCTCCATGTAGGCTTTGATCTTTTAATATATTCAGCAGTATTTTGTCCTCTGAAGATTTCCATACATGGCGCTTAGCTTTATCTGTGTTTTCCTTCTTAATTTTTTTTCCTTCTCGTCATCCATATTTTTCTACAGAGGGGATACAAGAAGCAATAATGGAAGATGAGTCATTTGATTCAAAAGAATAAATCTACGAAGTGGAAGAAAATGAGCATGCCACTAATCTTTTGTTCATGCTATGACTGGACACTTGAATTTTTATCGCTTGTTTGTCTAACGGGATGTTCACATCCCTTATCAGTTATTTTCCTAGGTTGCTGCCAAGATCTTTAATTTGCTATTAAATCTGGTCTCGCTTGCCCCACGTACTGCTATCAACATCAGATGACATCACAAGGTATTCTAATCTTCATCTACTTACTGCTTAGCTCTTACTGCACACTATATATTCTGGATAAATATGATTGATACTTATGGAAAATTATCCTTACAGTGTGCTTTAAACTGCATCCTTGTCATGAAAAATTAACTACTGCACTTGATATATATAGTCATCGATAATCTAATTGTGGTTCGGTGTTAGATCATTTTAGTATGTATATAGGCATTCATAGTGCAATCTGATTCTCTTATGTGCCACATGTTCATATTTACGGTACTCCCTAATCAGAGTTGCCTCTAATTTTTCCTTCAACAGTGCGTGCTATCATTTAGATTAGCAGATTACCAGGTTGTTGGATCTACTATGTCCTAGGAATTGCCCATATGAAATTATCAGAGGTTTTATGCAAAATAGGATTCACTACCAAATAGATTAATTCAATCAACAGTACCATGAAAATATTTACAAACACAAATTCGTACTGCTGTGTAGGATGGTGAAGCCATGGAACCTGATTGAAGATGGGAAGACTGATTGAAGGTGGGAAGACGATGCACGGAAAGCCTGAAGGAGATGTGGAGCCTTATTGAAGATGACCAACTTCAGATCCAAGGTCAACGTCTCCCATCCAGTGCCTGTCACGGGGATCACAGCCAACCCTTTGCGATCTGGGTGTATAACATGCGGGAAACAAAGTCTGTCTTTTATAGGCAGTGAAAAGGGCGCGAGTTGAGACGCAAAAAGCAGAATTGGCGCCATCTGAGGTTGTTGAGGAATAGGCGGGGGCGGAGAAAGGCAGTTGCATCTGTATATGCTAATCGCGTTTGTGGAAAAACGAGTAATACTAGTTTTCCCACAAACCCGGAATTATGGGTTTTTGGGAAACGAGTTTCCCCTATCCACGGGGTTGTTGGACGAGCCAAACAAGATTATTTACGGTTAGGCAGTTTCCTTGGCTTACGTAGATTGCGATCTCTATATTCCTCTTACCCAAACAACGCCTTAGGGTAGATGTGTTGTGCAAAAGAAAATAAAAGAAAAACAAATCAACATGCAACTCCATGAAAAGAGGGGGTGTAGGTAGCATTGAGTGTATATATGTATTTACATGCTGAACTCAGACTATTCAGTCTAACACAAGTTACCTGGGAATTAAAAAAAGAAAATATGTAGCAGTTCTAAGTGTTTCTGTCCAGAATAACAGCGTATATATGAGCTAGTTTATGTGCAACTCATGTGTGCTTCAAAAACAACTTAGCAGCCTAAAAATGCACACAAAAAAAGAGGACGCAGATTTCCCCTTGAACACAGGGTGGCATTTGTGTGATGCCACCCCTCCAATCCCCTGCCCACTCCGTCGCTCCATCATGATCATGTTAAGGCCATGTACATCCTTTTTTCTGTGGGTAAAAAGTGTGACACGTTTGTCTTAACGTGGGATAAAAACGTGTGAAAAAACTAAAAAAGAAAGAAAATGAAGCCTATGAACACAATAAAACTGCTCCTCATCTATCATCAAGGGGGGTAGTCTTCTTGTTTCAAAAAAGAAACATGGATGATCTTCTTAATTTTTTGCAACTTTGTTATCAATCTCGTGCAACTCCTGCCATCCCCTTGAGCAACTGTAGGTAAACAACCCTACATCATTTTTGAAGAAAAAAAATACATGTTTGTGAGAAAAGGCTACCCGCAACTCCTAGCCAGAGAGGAGAAAAAGCAACTACCGATAGTGCGTTAAGCAAGTCCTAGCCGCGTTTGTGCAACTACCCAGCAAACGAAACTCCTGTCCAAAGAAGCCTAGGGCCGACATTTATGCTACTTGGCTGGGAAAAAATAATGAATAACTCTTCTTACTCACTTGTGTGTCCCGCCGTACCCTGCCCTTGTTGAGGCCCTTGATATTGCCGGGCATTTCTTCTGGTTGAGCGCACCATGCTTTACCCCTATGAAAAAAATAGATGAGATAATTAGTGAACGAAACAATACACTATCCAGCAAAAGAAAAAGGCGTTCGAAACTAGAAGCAGCAACTGAAACCAAGACTCCGTGCACACTGTCTTCATTTTTGAGCAACTCTTATGCTACCATGCAGCAATACTCTAGTAGCTCGAGGGTTTGCAAAACATATGCACACATTCTAACAAACAGAGGCTAAAGAAAACTACAATGGTACATCGATCTAGTCCATCACTCATCACCCATTTATGATAGCTTTGATTGAGAACAGAGGCTAAAGAAAATTACACTGGTACATGGATTTCCCGTGATTGTTTTTGAGCAACTCTTATGTCGGAGTGCAGCAATTCTAATCCCAGAGGGGTGCTGATCCTTTTTATTAGCTAAAATGACTATCAAGTGCTCTCACATCTATGAATGACACATCAGATGTCTAATTAAACAGTTTTAGCACAAATATGTCCTAATGCTAGACTACAAGCAATAATCCACGTACTATTGCTGGCAGGTTGCGGCCGGTGTCGCTCTCGTCAGTTCTGTCCTTGATAACATTCAACTCTATCTAGGTTCAGACAAGTCTTTGGATAAATCGTGTAACAGAAACTTGAAAAAATTATGTAAACAGGGTCAACCGAGGGTTGTGACATGCAGTTTCTGAACATTGTAACAACGTGCAAAAGAATGTAAAGTTTCTGAACATTGAAAATGAATCGGTAAAGGATTCAGATGCTGATAATAGGTTTGCTGCTTTTGAAAGATGTAAACGGAGTGCAAAGGATGCAAAGATTGTGGAATCTGGATGCTAATTAATGCCTGTTCTTGAATTTCTACTGTTGTTCAGCAAAAAACACAAGAACAGCAAAGCACACATCAACCCACGCACAGCTCACAAATCAAGTTGGTGTGAGCCGCCAAGCGAGCGAGAAACACGGCGCACGCACAGGTGCGTGATGAGGCACTCGGACAAGCCGTCGCAGATCCAGCTGATGGACGCGGTCTGCGCGAACGACCCGAACTAGTCCTGCTTCCCGCACTGGTCCTTGGGGGTTACCGTCGGGCCATACCCGAGACCACCGCGCTCAGGGCGGCCGTTGCGAGAGGAGGCGACGGGTCGGCCCTTTGTGCCAGCGGATAAGACGGACGAGCCGCTGCGGGCTGACCTGAGCACCAAAGAGAGATAGCGAAGCAGCAAGTGTGCCCAAGCGGTTTAATTAACTCCGACTGTGGCACACCTGCCGATCGTGATTGCGGATCCGACGGCGCGCAGGCCTGTGCGGCTCGGGAGAGCTAATTAGCACAGCTGCACTTCTTACTAGAATTTAGGATGTTCATTAAGATCCATGGAGGTGCATGCATGCATGTTATCCAACATGGACGTACGGTCCCAAATTATACATGGATGCAGTTGTCCTGAGTGAGAGCCGAGATACACGGAGGCGTACACATCATCGGCGAAGTTGGAGCCTCCGGCGCGCACGTACGGGTTTTTTCGTGACGCCGTTAATGGTTCTACTGGGTACGTACCTACTCTAGCAAGCTAGGAAAATGAGTGCGTCATCTCCGGCCATGTTTGGTTGCATTGGATTTTACTTGAGTACCACTGGACTTTACATGCATTACATTTGTATCTCAGTTGAGCGTGGTTGAGAATAAATAGCCAAAAAAAATCAACATTTCCATGTTGTTTGGTCTCCCGCATCGCATTACGGGAGCAATTTTAGCATGGTGTTTGATGTCCTGCATTGGCCGGGCTGATACAACTACATGGCCTTTGGTTACACACACGCAGAGTGATTTAGGTGTTAACAGCTATGCATGGCATACATAATTACACAGTGTCATGGTGACTGCGGAAAACTCTATAAGTAGACGCTTAACAGCACTGCTGGGTAAGGCGACTATACTACTGTTAATTAGTAGCAGCGGGGGGCTAAACACAACGCTCCAGGTAACATATAGTAGCAGCGCGGGCTTGCCATCCCCGCACTACTACTAAGAGGGCCCAACGGTACCCCCGGGGCAGTTCACAGTAGCAGTCTGGGCCCTTGGAAATAGCAGCAGCACCGGCCACGGAACGCTCACTGCTGCTATTTATACACGGGGCCAGCTGGTGGGCCTACTTAGCAGCGGCGCGGGCCACTAGCCAGGCGCTACAGATAGCTTTCTTAGAAGTAGTGGGACCAAGACCAGCGCTATTGCTAAGCTCCTCTTATCCTCTACCGACCGCCGTTTTCCTCCTCTCTCTATCACTTCTTCACTCTCCCGCTCACCATATCACATCTAACATGTAAACACAGGCCTCTCTTGTCTATGTAAAGGGAGGGCTAAGGTTCCCTTTGAAGATCTATCCTCAAACTGGAGAACTTTCAGTAGCAAATTCATACACCATTCTAACCCCTCACACGAGGCATCACTCCATATGGATTATCAAAACCAGTAGGAGGTAGGGTATTACTCTCCACAAGCCCGAACCTGGATAAACACTTGTGTGACCTCCGATCCATGTTTTTCAGCCGTGCTTGGACCCCTACAGAGGTATCTGATGGGAATTTTCCATGCCATGTGGTCGATCGATGGCATATGATCGAGCTTCTGGCATCCACACACGTGTTTTACCTCTGTGTCTCGTGTTTGTATGTTAAAGCAAATTGTGACACATCTATACCTCCATCTATATCTATATCTATATATATATCTATATATATACCTACTAATAAAAGCCTTAACGCTTCTGCCCGTACGTCGTTAACTTGTCCCGTACGTAAAACCTTTCCTTTATTGTCGTTGACTTCTTCCGCCTGACTTTGCACCCAGCTTTGATGGGCCTCCGTATGAGCCAGAGTCTGTGGTTCAGAAGGCCGAGGAAGCGATAGGCACGCGTGCGCCGCCTCCCACCACGTCCATCCCGATCTCCTCCCGTGATCCAGCGTGTTTCCTGTACTGAGTCCAGAACTGTGTCTTGCTGCTGTCTCCCCTTTGATTCGATCTCTCATGTGATCTCTTTCTATAAAATTAATCAAACCCACCGAAAGAAAGAAATCTTCGCTCCATGGCTGACCCGTCGGAGAACTCTTCGCTCTCTCTCTCTCTCTCTCTCTCTCTCTCTCTCTCTCTCTCTCT
>NC_041393.1:773319704-773334329 GCF_002162155.2 Triticum dicoccoides
TTGGCCCCCACGGAGCCGGAGGCGATGTCGACGAGCGGCGATCCTTATCTCAAGGGGAAGAGTCGATTGTCCGGGTCGAGCAGCTATGCGGAGGTGAAGTTCATGAAGAAGTGGGCGGTGGCGTGTCGGCGTCCCACATCGAGTACGTAGTGAGTAGTGACGGTGTTGCGGCGGCCGCCGCTGGTGTCCGATATAGGATGATGCGCGGGGTCGAATGACTACACGATGGTGGCACAAGACGACTACTTCCGCATGCTAGGAGTTTGTACTCGAGCGTAGCCCAGCCCATCACCCCAGCATCATCTCCCGAGAGTGCGCCACGTTCGACGGCTTCACGCGGGCATGGTCTAGCTTGCTTGCTAGCACGAGCGGCACATACATGCATGGATCCTCATGTACAACATCGCCGTCGTGATGTGGTCGTGCGTCTGCCGCATGAACCAATTTGCGGGCGTGCTTTCCTAGCTTCTCTGTGTTAACTTTGGCTGGTGCAATGCCGCAAAAAAAAAGTTTGGCTGGTGCAATGCCGCCAGAGGCGATTTTACCGTCCGGGCACCCTGGGCACGTGCCCGGGCTCGACGCCGCCACTTTCATCAACGTCCGTGAGCTCATGAAGCCGCAAGAATCACCGCCCCATATTCTAATGTGCGCATCATCAATTTATTCTTTGTAATATCAATGTTAAAGAAACGCAAGGGAAGGAGCTTCTATACATGTTTTCATTCATCTATTTCGTCTAATTCAAGTGCTATTTTATTTAGAAGGTAGGCACGGTGAAAATATGCGAGTTGGCAAGGTATCGCCACTCATGAGAACTTGATCCAAATGAACTACAAGAAGGTCCAAAAAAATTGTTCTGCACAACATTTATAAGTTTTCAACTCTTTGTACGTTTCATATTTGAATTTTTTTCAACGCATAGTTTTGATGTGGGATGGCATGTTTGATTGAGTTACTATTTGTTGCTTAAGCAATTATGACATTCTGACTTGAAACATACAAAAACTAATTTATCTTTACAACACAGAAATGTAAGCTCAAATAGAGTAACTAAATACTGCGTAAAATATGCCGAGCCAAGCGGGGGTACAAGTGGGGCGCTATGCTAAAATTGATAGCATAGACTTGTGTAGATCTTGAGGAATGCTTATTGGATTAGGGGCATGTGATTTTATTTCTCCTCTTGCAAAGCACACATGTGGAAGAACACTATGCTGAAATAAAAGACATTCATCTATATTTGGAGAAGATTTAAGCCATGCTTATTGCACAATATCCTATGATAATATCATAGGATATTGTGCAATAAGCATAGCTTAAATCTCCTCCCAATATTAATTGCCGCTGCTTGTAGTAATAGCGGACAGCGTACTACAAGCAGCGGCAATTAACTGGATGGACAACTACTACTTGGCTGCTATTTGTTTGTACGACTAAGGCTTAATGTTCATTCCCTTAAAAAAGGCTTAATGTTAATAGAGTGGCGTTTTGGCACATGGAAGCGCATGCTCCTGATTTTTAAAATGTGTTCTAATCATATTTTGAAATGTCAAAAAATTTCAAGCAAAAACTTGGCGCGTACATCTCGACATTGTACATGCTCATAAAGTCGTTTCACGAAAAACCGATAACTTATGTGTCGCGTGTGAACAAGACAAAATCCGGTGTTAAAAATTGTTTTTCACAAGACATCCTTTTATCTTTTTTACACAAGCCACAAAAAATATCGGTATTCTCCGAAACGTGGCGTGCACACATATAATATCGAGATGTACGCGCTAAATTTTTATTTGGATTTTTTCACGCTTTGAAATATTTTTTCGCGTGCAAGAGCGCGCGCTCCCGGGAGCACCAGCGGATTTTCGTTCATGTCCATGCATATCATATCTGACAAATGCATTAGTAGTTACAGTAATTAAAATACGTTTCACTGGGATATTAGAAAGAAATATTTCTTAAAGGAAACGATACTTGGATCTCTCTTGTGGACTAGCTGGTCATCGGTACATTCCTCCACTCTAGGTACTACCGGTGCCGTTGGTGAGATATAGAGGAGAGAGGGAGGGATGAAGAGTTGAGAGAGTATGACAACGGTGCATGTTGCTCGAACTGGGTGAAGGAGGGGCCACGTCCTATTCCGCCCCCATCGTTGGAGAGAGAGAGGCGTGTGGTGATGGCTACGACTACCATTTCCTTGGTCCTTCATGTGGCTACTCCCCTCCGTTGTACCAACTCTCCCGCAGCTCTGTGCCTCAATCCTGGTCCTCCTTTAGCCCTGATGATGGTTTCAAGGGAAGTTGTTGCGTTGGCGCAATTGGTGCGCTCCTACCGCCGACGACAGCGTATGAACAAAAGAGCACCAAACATTGCATGCCAGCAGTTTCACACCAAAATAAAGATAAGGGAGGCAGAAGTGGATTGTGCACAACGAGGTAAACTATTGGGTAACACAAACTCTCATTTTCATGCACAATGCAACACAAGGGATCTTTTTGCATGCACAATTTCCATGAACAATAGATGTATTTTGCACATAATTGAATACACATAAACTTTTCTTCCGTTGCAACGCACGGGCATTTGTGCTAGTATATATATATATATATATATATATATACTATTAAAAGAAGTTAATATTCTTGGTTTGGTACATTAATTTTCGTCCGCTTTGTCCTATATGCGTAAAAAAAAATCTGTCCAAACCAACTAGAGGTATCTGCAACGCATGGGTGGTTTACAGGGTCCGTGTTTGTCCCAGTCTCAAACCAATTCTCCCTTTCCCTTCTTCCCCTTGGCCTGACTCTTGTCTCGTGCCCAATCTCACGTTCGGAACACGCCGCCAACATCGGCCTCCTTCCTGTGGACAGTTGCGGCACATCAGGTCATCTCCTCGCTTAAGTAAACCTACAATGCTGCACAACATGATCAATTGTGGCATGCCGGATCAGGCGCCCCCATCGACTGCCATGGTCTAGCATGGACCCGAGATCCCGCGCCCATTTCCCCTGTTCCCGCTTGCCCTGTTCGTCCGCGGTGATGGGCTATCATTCAAGAGCTTCTCGTGTGCGTTGACGCCCGGCGCCATCCGGGGAGGGGCCCTAGTCCTGAAGTCGCCTCCTCTCCTCTGCAACCCTCCTGCTCACTGTTGGTACCCGCTCCCCGCTCCTGGTGCTCCACCGAGTCCACCACGTTCGAGTCCACCATGATCCTAACTACCACCGGCACCTAGGCCAGTGCTTACTCCCACGCGCCCCATGATTGTGTGGCCGCCGGGAGGAGCAAAGTAGAGCATCACAGGACGAGGATGACGAAGGCGGATGGTCTAGACGGAGGCGTGGCCACGTGAAGAGGACATGGTCGAGAAATTGCAAAGCGTGCTGCTGCATCCCCATAGTCCACGCATGCGTGATTTGGACAGATGGATAAGACTACAGAGGTGCTCGGGTTGAACACAGAAATCATCTTTGCTAGAGTCTGGCCACATTCGTCAGATTTGGGTTCCATATGCACGTGTGTTTTTCTCTGGCAAGCATTGTTTTCCTTTTGTACATACTATCCAACCAATGTAGGAATCAAGGATCGTCCTTTGTGTACGTGCTTGTGTTTCTCAGCAAGATTCGGACCAGATTTTGAGGTTATAATGAATTTGTTATCTAGCAAGATTAAGTCCGAGTTGCTTGTATAGACATGAGAGATTGCAGCGATTTTGTTCATGAAGGTTTTTCCTGATTGATGCTGCTCCTTCTCAACCCATACTTGCACATGCTCAGATGCTCATCCAAGCCGAATCGTTGCTTCTCTTGCTGGATGATAACAAGGCTCTAACCCACACAACTGGAATGATCGTCGGATTATCTAGATGTATTTAGAAGCTGGCCACCTCAACGAATCGGTGGCTATTTTTTGATCGTGCAACCTCTACGTGTTTGATTCCTTCAGCTTCATGTTATCAAATACTTCTGAATCTTCTGGTCAGAAGGAGAAAATTGGAGTTAGTTAAGAGTGTATTTGAACATGCTTGAAGATGCATTAGGTTCTTGCACATAAGGATATACTCTTGGTTTTGTTGTCAATGCTTTAATCAAGAGAGATAAATTCTTACTGACTATTCGTATAATTCAGTAGTTAACGAGTTTCAACATTGAAATAAACAAGGAACCTTTCAGCTGTAGCAAAAGAACTTTGCAAGAAGAACAACGGAGATACAATGAACTCTTTGAAAGAGTGGATGCACACGGATTACCTCCGACATACCTTGACGCCAAGGAGACCCGGAAGGTGCGCGGACGCCTCAACATGATCTAGCCAAGCACATATGACAAGTCATCAGTCTTCCCATCATCATATTCAAGTCCCTTACCAATTTAATTTGACCTAGCATGCCCCAGGCACAGCCACCAATACATGTTGAGATACCTCCTTGCTTCTAATTGCATACCGTTGTAAAGGATACCAAACAAGTACATCTCTTCCTCTTTTGCTATCTAGCTTTGTTTAATAACATATACACTGTATGATGCCCTAAAAAGGGACAATGTATGACAGGATGCAAAAACAACATAAGTGGTTCAACCCATGCTTTAGATTTGTAATGGTTGATTTTATCTTCTATCAAGTATTTCTTAGTGAAAATACATAATTAAATTAAGATTGTAGCATCGGAAACCAAACATATAATTTTAATTGAACAGTTGTAGTTGATTAGGGTTTGAAATGCATAATTGCTTAAGATTGAACACTACTAGGGAAAACCTTATATATAGAATCTTACCAGCAGCGCTCTTTAAAATAGGGACTGTCTATTTGACATTTGACTGTTTTTAATTCAGCAACATTCAAAAAACTAGACAAATCAACAGCAGACACCTGTACGACCAGAAAAACAGCCGACAACACAAAAAGGACGTCAAAACGGGTCAGGCAAAACATCTGACCCGGTACCGTGGAGGCCTGGACAGATAACCACTCCAGAAAAATCAGGGAACAAACCCTCTTGATCTCCAGGACCACAGTTTGTGACCATCTTGCGACGCATGAAAAGGGGCAACCCCCTCCCACAAATTAATCAGTCGACAGATCTCAGCTAACACCACAAACACGAAATCAGAAGCGGGGAGAAAAAGAAGAAGGGAGAACATGGAGACGACCTTGTGCAATGGGGGAGAAGAAGATTTTGAACCTGATGAGCAGCAACAAAGAAGAACATCAAAGGAAAATTAGCATCACAATCCACAGGTCAACAACAATCCCAACTTCTCACTGTCTTCTCTCTCCACCATTCACATGAACGAATCAGGAGCAAAATTTTCTTCATCTGCAAAAAAATAGATCAACATCAGTTGTAATTCTGGGAAATTACATAATTTTTGTGATCAATTACATACACATCATCAAGGAAAAAACATTGAAAACCTATAGTTCCAATGGAAAATACAGTTCAATCCCAGTGGGAATTTCCAGTCAAAATACTTACAGTCAAAATAAACATGGAAATACAGCAACTACATGGAGACATTGTCAACAAAATACTTTCAGCCAAAAAAAACATGGGAATACATCAATTACGAATTTCCAGTGTGAATCACATGCTTTTTGTGTGATCATTTACAGTGATATCAACATGTAAAAAGACAGTGTAAGTTTCAGAAAAACTTACAGCAATTACAGTGTAAAATCCCAATGTAAATTAAGTGTAAATCCAGTGTAAAGCCCAAAATGTTAGTAAAATTGCAGTGTAAGTAGTTGGTAATTTCCAGTGTAAAATACTACTGTAAGTAACTTGTAATTTCCAGCGTAAGTACATGTTTTACTTGTTCCAGTGTAAATCTACTGTAAGTAACTTGTAATTTTCCAGTGAAAATACAATTTATACACTATAAATCTACTATAACTAACTTGTAATTTCCAGTGAAAAATATACAATTTATACACTGTAAATCTCCTGTAAGTAAGTTGTAATTTCCAGTGAAAAGTAATAAGCAGTTCATTAATAAACTAAAGATACAAAGGGGAATCCCCAACAGAAAGAAACATCAGACAAACAATCAAAAGATAAGAAGAGATGGGAAATAGAAACACAAGAAGAGAAAAGAGACTTACAACATTCCTTCTACTAACAGATGATAATTTCCTCTTGAGGTACTTGATTTTCTGTACAAAACAAATACATAAACATCAAACCAACATATAAAAGGAATAAAATAATTAGAAAAAGATAATCATGCAAAAATAAAATTATATCAGAAAAAATACTTACATTATTCACATAGAAATTGTAAAGTGCTTTATCAAACTCTTCATCATCAGCAGAGAAACCCTGAAAAAGGAAAAATTCAGACAACGAGCACAACAATTAAGAAAATGAAAAATAGAAAAAACACAAGGAAAATGAAAACAAGACAAAGATAACTACCAAAGACAGACCATTGTCATCAGCAAAATCATTAGGCACAAAAGGATCTTTTGAAGAATCAGCCCTCTCAAATGAAGAAACTAGAGGAACATCCTTGGGACCGACTTTCCGTAGTCTGCCCATTGAGATAGTAGCTGAAAAAAAAAGAGAAAATGGGACTCAGTTATAAAGACACTGGAAGTGCAAACCTGTGTTAATTTACAGTAATACTATAAGAGAAATTTACACTGTAGAGAACAAACTACACAGTAATTATGAATAAACTTATACTATAAAAAGGGCATCAGGTTACAGTGTAACTATAAAAATACAAAGTACAAAGTAATTACGGGTAAAATTACACTGTAAAAGGGGAACAGGTTACAGTGTAAAACACCATCAGATTACAGTGTAAAGTACATAAACTATAGGTACAATTACACTGTAAAAGGGCAGAGAATTGCAGTGTATGCAAACCTTCACAGTAATTATGGGTACAAATTACACCAGAAATGGACATTTGAACTGTAGTGTAACTACAGTACAAACAACACAGTAATTATGGGTAAAATTACACTGTAAAAAAACATCGGGTTACAGTGTAACTACAGAGTAACCACGCGGTAATTAAGGGTAAATGTACACTGTAATAACGCATCAGACTACACTACAAACAGGGTCATCTATGCAGTAATTATAGGGAAATTTACACCACTAAATTAAAGTGTAAACTACACTACAAAATTTACAGTGTAAATACACATCGGATTACAGTAAGAAATTAAGACAAACTACACAGGAAATAAACTGTAATTAAGTGAAAATTACACTCCAACCTGCACAGAAATATACATGGGATTACAGTGTAATTAAGTGAAAATTACATGACAAAATACAATGTGAATATACATGGGATTGCAATGTAAAAAATACATGGCAATATACACATGAGATAAGATGAAGAAAACACATTGGCACCTTCAGAAAAAAGGATGGGAATGTGACCAAAAGGATAGAATGTGACAAAATTAAGTGAAATTAGGCGTAACTAAAGGACAAGTTATCCACTCAGAAATTAGGGGGGCCAGTTTCACAGTACTTACTACAAAAGGTGCAACTTAGTAGGGCGCATAAGATAGCAGTGAAGCTCTACATTACAAGTTGCAGTGAAGGTATATGGGGCAACTAACAGGGAAAAATGCAGGAGAAGCTATCATATATTCTTGCACAAAATACAGTAAAATGGAGGGTACACAACAATGACTCTGGAACAAACTACACAGTAATTACATGAGTATTCAGGCTAAATTACTAAGTAAACTACAGTGAAGTCCTACGACATACTGCACAGAGATTCCAGTTTATAATACACTGTAAATCTGGGCATATACACTGAATACCCTAGGACATATACACTGTAAATTTGGGCATATACATTGTAAATCTGGGCATACACTGTGATACATGATAGTAGTTTACTTAGTAGTTGGGCTAAATTACTGTGTAAATCCTAGGACAAATTACACAGTGATTCCAGAGCATAATACACTGAAAATCTGCACATACATTGAATATCTTGCATATCTCAGAACATACACTGTAATAAGGATTACACTGAAATTAGGGGGGAAATTACACAGTACTGCTAGAACAAATTACAATGTAATTGAACGATAAATTACACTCAACATCTGCAAGGATACACAGTAATTAGGGGGTAACATCCACTGTAACATTGAGCTACAGTAAATAGAAGCATCAAATTCAGAGAGATTGCTGGAACACATTCAGACACACCTCAACTACCAGGGGAAAATCATGAGCAGCCACCTACAACTACAAAAACTACATTGCATAATCAGGTAAAAAAAACACCCGGATCATCTCCAACTATCATCTAACGCGGCAAAGGATCTAGCAGAAAATACAGGCAAATCAACCGCTGCAACAACCAGTAAGCCTACATCCACATATACAAGTCTACATCCACGTGAAGAAGCAGGGGAGAAACCCTAGAACCCGCATACCTCCACCATCTAGAGCACAAAAAGGGAGGGGGATCCATGAACAACAAACAAACAGATGTACCACGGATCCACGGAGATGAAAACTCATCCTAGATCTGGAACTACAAGACCACAACACAAGCAGAAACATACGGGGGGAGGGGGAGGCGCCAGAGATAAGGGGAACGAACCTCGGCAGCCGGGGAACGAAGAGAATAGGAAGGACAAATCAAAATCGAACGGCACAAAAGCTTGGAATCGCCACATGAACATAAGGAATCGCCTCTCTCCTCCGCCGCTCCCTAGCCTTATCGAAACAGAGTACCCAAATGAAAAGGGGAGACGACACCCAGTCCAATATTCAAATGGGACAAAAACCAACAGTGGCGAGACGGGTGCGGTTTCGGGTCAAGACAAAGAAACACCAACCCGAAAACAGAAAACCAACCCAAGCGAACACAGCGCCAGCAAGAAAAAAGAAAACCAGCGTGAATCTCCACGCGACGATAGACAGACACAAATTTGAATGACGACGAATTAAAAAACACTCGACTGTAAAATAGCAAATCCGTTAAAATAAGGCGCTACTGCTATTTAGCAGCAGCGTATGTAACCAAAACGCGCTGCTGAAAGCAAATAGCAGTAGCGTGTCTGTAGTAAACAGCGCTACTGCTATAATTGCCATGACCTCGCCGTCAAGCTAGTTATAGCAGTAGCGCCTTATTCCATACAGCGCTAATGCTATTGATATTAGCAGTAGCCCCTTTTAACAAAGCTCGCTACTGCTAAGTTCAGTCCACTCCTTGCACCTAAGTTTAGTCCCAACTCGCTCCACGAACAGGGTGTTTACCACCTTTAATATGTTACTTCTCAAACTATCACAACCACTTGGTCTTCATTGAACTCTATGTGTAGAATTTGTGGCCGCACTATGAGTCTTCTCCGATCCTAAACCTGTGAGGGCTCGTATTGACAATTCAGATTGTACACAAAAAGTTCATTGATAACCAATGTATTTTTGCATGCTTACACTTAGCAGTAACGTGTTTTATGAGGCGGCAATACTGATGTGACCATTAATCACAGAATGATGGATATCACATGTGTTGTGGGAGCTATGCCACACATTAATCAACAAGAGAGAGACACTTGTAACGTCAAGGCTCCTGTACATGCAACTACAAAACTTCCATCTACGTTTTACATTGGTTCTATCTGCATGGAGGTGTCACCTGTTGAGCCAGAAAAAGACACGGTGATGCCAAACTTCAGAACTCCTTCAAGATGGTAATCCGCACCGTGCCAAGAAACATATCATTTGTATTTATTTAATTAGATACTATGTGATCAATGTGGCCGGAATATTTAATTAGTTTCCTTATAATTAGAGAGTCCTGTTACTAGAAGGTGTCCTTGGAGTCTGTATGTGGGTTGTAAAGGAATAGAGTATAGGTCGGTGTCGGATGCTAAATTTGGTAGTTTTGTTTTGATACGTACCGAATCCAGTTAGGGTGGAGTACGTTTTATTTTCGGTTGTTCTGTGCCTACGTGCATGATATAAATACTAGGAGGTCGATCGTCTAAGGGGAAAGAGGGGGAGTTGAATAAAATACAGAAAACGCATCATGTTGGGATGCACCAAAAATCCATGTGTTTGCTGATCCGTGAGGGATTTCAGAGCTGCTACGCGTAGGATTTGGTCTGTTCAAGTTCTTGCGCAAGTTCTTTTTGTTCTTTGGTCTTCTTGCATCTCTGCTTGATCCGAAGAGCGGTTTGACTACTTCTACATACGTTGTTGCTGTTGCGACGAGTTCGTCGACATTCTTGTTATTTCGTTGAGTGTCGTGAATGATTGGGCCTACGAACGACTCGCCGTCTAGTCTGGTTGCATCAAGTGGTATTTAGAGCAAGGTTGATCACGGTACAATTTTTGTTCACTCTGGTTCTTTAGTTGATCTACTTGAGTTGCTACAATGGTGAATTCACACATGAAGGAGATGTGGAAGACGAGCTGCCCTTGCCCACCTATGATCCGAGTGTTGCGTGGGCTATCGTGCTAGGATTGGAGGCAACTCGTGACTATGTGTTGAATCTAGTCGGGAGGCGCATCGACAAGGTTGAGGAAAGTCTAGGAAAAAAGATTGCTGATTTGACTGAGGCCATTCATCGATTGAGACCACGTTCACCCCCCAGTGATGGGTCTGCTGCACCGCGTCATCATCGGCAATTATCTGGACAGCGGGTAGGCGAACAAGTTCGCAACAATGGTGAGCATCAAGACCATCAGTCTTAGAGTGCTGGTAGCTATTATGAGCCTGTGCGGCGTGCTTATAACCATCATGGAGGTGGCGTACACCATGGGGGAGGACATGAACATCCGTGGTGCGCCTACGAAGATGATGGCATTGGAAGAATTAAAATTTCCATTCCGTCGTTTAGCGGCAAAGACAATCCGGATGATTATTTGGAGTGGGAGATGCGCGTGGATCATATTTATGATGGACAGTGGTACACCGAGGAGAAAAATGTTCGTGCTGCGTTTATTGACTTCACGGGCTATGCTTTAATATGGTGGAACCAACTATGTCGCGCGGGAGGACGTCCGGAGTCTTGGAATCAGATGAAGATTATCATGAAGAGACGCTTTGTTCCAGAGCACTTCGCTAGGACCTTGTACACACGCTTGCAGCAGCTTCAGCAAGATAACTCTAGTGTTGAGGAGTATTATAAAGAGATGGAAATATTGTTGATTCGTACAGGGGTAGAGGAGCAAGAAGAGGCTACAATGGCACGGTTCGTTCATGCTCTGAAATCAGAGATACGAGACCGTGTCGATATGGTTGAATATACGGGATTACAGGCACCATGCCATTAGAGCGGAGCAGCAAGTAAAGCGTCGGGGTGGTCATGATAATTCATGAAACTCGGTGCGGCGTAATTTTCAGCGAGAAGGTGGTGGTAATGGTGGTTTGAAAACAGATTCCAAGCCTGCTACAAAGTAAGTATCTCCATCCAAGGTTGAATCGTCTCGTGCTTCTAACTCTCGTAGTAGTGATATTGTGTGTTTTAAGTGTGGTGGCAGGGGGCGTAAGAAGTTTGAGTGTCCTAATGAGAGGAGACTACTCCTCACAGAAGAAGGATACATGTTTGCAAGTGATGGAGAAAAAAATATTGACACGTCTAGTGAGAAATCTGAAGGTGATGAAAAGGTGACTGAGATGAGTTTTTAAGCTGCAGAAGCATATCCGTCATTAATGGTGCAACAAGTGAAAGAAGACCGTATTGAGGATAAGGGGCAGCGATGGAATATTCTTCAGTCCGAGTGTAAGATCAATAAAACCAATTGCAAGCTCATAATAGATGGTGGAAGCTACACCAATGCGGTCAACAAAGGGTTAGTTGATGTTTTGGGATTGCCTGCATGGAAGCACCTATAGCCCCACCGTGCCGAGTGGATGTATTATACTAGGAAACTAAAGGTTACTCAAAAGGTGCGTGTCAAATTCTCTGTTGGAGATTATATTAATATGGTGATGTGTGATGTTATACCCATGGATGCATGTCACTTATTATTGGGAAGGCCGTGGCAATACGACCATAATGCAATGCATGAAGGTCGAGCCAACACTTATTCATTTTGGAATGCTGGGAAGCGACGCGTGTTACGACCGATGTTTGATAGTGCAATCAAGGTCGATGATGTGGTTTCCTTGCAGAAGAAAGGTGGAGGGAATGATGTGACCATTAATCACCGAATGAAGAATATCACATGTGTTGTACGAGCTATGCCACACATTAATCAACAAGAGAGACACACTTGTAATGTCAAGACTCCTGTACATGCAACTACAAAACTTTCATCTACGTTTTACATTGGTTCTATTCGCATGGAGGTGTCACCTGTTGAGCCAGAAAAAGACACGGTGATGCCAAACTTCAGAACTCCTCCAAGATGGTAATCCGCAGCGTGCCAAGAAACATATCATTTGTATTTACTTAATTAGATACTATGTGATCAACGTGGCCGGAATATTTAGTTAGTTTCTTTATAATTAGAGAGTCCTATTACTAGAAGGTGTCCTTGGAGTCTGTACGTGGGTTTAAAGGAATAGAGTATAGGTCGGTGTCGGTTGCTAAATTTGGTAGTTTTGTTTTGATACGTACCGAATCCAGTTAGGGTGAAGCACGCTTTATTTTCAGTTGTTCTGTGCCTACGTGCACGATATAAATACTAGGAGGTCGATCGTCTAAGGGGAAAGAGGGGGAGTTGAATGAAATACGGAAAACGCATCATGTTGGTGTTGGGGAACGTTGCCGAAAACAAAAATTTTCCTACGGTTTCACCAATCTATGAGTTCATCTAGCAACGAGAGAGAGGAGTGCATCTACATACCCTTGTAGATCGAGCGGAAGCGTTCAAGAGAACGGGGTTGAGGGAGTCGTACTCGTCGTGATCCAAATCACCGGAGATCCTAGCGCCGAATGGACGGCACTTCCGCGTTTAACACATGTACGGTCAGCGTGACGTCTCCTCCTTCTTGATCCAGCAAGGGGGAAGGAGAGGTTGATGAAGATCTAACAGCACGACGGCGTGGTGGTGGATGCAGCAGGGAACCCGGCAGGGCTTCAACAAGCGTCTGCGGGAGAGAGAGGTGTAGCAAGCCCTAGGGGGGGGGGCGCCGGCCCTAGGAGATGGGATCTCCTAGGGGGGCGGCGGCCAAGAGGGTGCCTTGCCCCCCAAGGCAAGTGGAGGCGCCCCCTCCCCTAGGGTTCCAAACCCTAGGCGTAGGGGGGGGGGGCGCAGCGGGGGCCCAAGGGGGGGGGCGCACCAGCCCACCAGGGGCTGGTTCCCCTCCCACTTCAGCCCATGGGACCCTCTGGGATAGGTGGCTCCACCCGATGGACCACCGGGACCCTTCCGGCGGTCCCGGTACAATACAGGTGACCCCCGAAACTTTCCCGATGACCGAAACTCGACTTCCCATATATAATTCTTTACCTCCAGACCATTTCGGAACTCCTCGTGATGTCCGGGATCTCATCCGGGACTCCGAACAACTTTTGGTTTGCTGCATACTAATATCTCTACAACCCTAGCGTCACCGAACCTTAAGTGTGTAGACCCTACGGGTTCGGGAGACACGTAGACATGACCGAGACGGCTCTCCGGTCAATAACCAACAGCATGATCTAGATACTCATGTTGGCTCCCACATGCTCCTCAATGATCTCATCGGATGAACCACGATGTCGAGGATTCAAGCAACCCCGTATACAATTCCCTTTGTCAATTGGTATGTTACTTGCCCGAGATTCGATCGTCGGTATCCCAATGCCTCGTTCAATCTCGTTACCGGCAAGTCACTTTACTCGTACCGTAATGCATGATCCCGTGACCAGACACTTAGTCACTTTGAGCTCATTATGATGATGCATTACTGAGTGGGCCCAGAGATACCTCTCCGTCATACGGAGTGACAAATCCCAGTCTCGATCCGTGTCAACCCAACAGACACTTTCGGAGATACCCGTAGTATACCTTTATAGTCACCCAGTTACGTTGTGACGTTTGGTACACCCAAAGCACTCCCACGGTGTCCGGGAGTTACGCGATCTCATGGTCTAAGGAAAAGATACTTGACATTGGAAAAGCTCTAGCAAACGAACTACACGATCTTGTGCCATGCTTAGAATTGGGTCTTGTCCATCACATCATTCTCCTAATGATGTGATCTCGTTATCAATTGTTGGGGAACGTTGCAGAAAATTAAAAATTTTCCTATGGTTTCACCAAGATCCATCTATGAGTTCATCTAAGAAACGAGTCATGGGAGAGAGATTGCATCTACATACCACTTGTAGATCGCGTGCGGAAGTGTTCAAGGGAACGGTGATGATGGAGTTGTACTCGCCGTGATTCAAATCACCGATGACCAAGTGCTGAACGGACAGCACCTCCGCGTTCAACACACGTACGGTATGGATGACGTCTCCTCCTTCTTGATCCAGCAAGGGGGAAGGAGAGGTTGAGGAAGATGGCTCCAGCAGCAGCACGACGGCGTGATGATGGTGGAGAGGCAGACTCCGACAGGGCTTCGCCAAGCACACAACGGAGGAGGAGAGGTGTTGGGGAGGGGAGGGGCTGCGCCTTGGATCAGGTGTTCAGCCCTCCCCTCACCCCTCTATTTATAGGGGAAGGGGGAAGGGGGGCGGCCCCCTCTAGATGAG
>NC_041393.1:773334565-773346239 GCF_002162155.2 Triticum dicoccoides
CCCCAAGCGAAGGGGGGCGCCCCCTTTAGGGTCCCCCCCCAACCCTAGGCGCATGGGCCCAAGGGGGGGGGGCGCCCAGCCCTCCAGGGGCTGGTTCCCTGCCCCACACGGCCCATGTGGCCCACCAAGTGGGGTGGCCCCTCTCGGTGGACCCCCGGAACCCCTCCGGTGGCCCGGTACAATACCGATATGCCCCCGAAACTTTCCGGTGTCCGCATGACAACTTCCCATATATAAATCTTTACCTCCGGACCCTTCCGGAACTCCTCGTGACGTTCGAGATCTCATCCGGGACTCCGAACAACATTCAGTAATCACATACAAGTCTTCATAATAACCCTAGCGTCACCGAACCTTAAGTGTGTAGACCCTACGGGTTTGGGAGACATGCAGACATGACCGAGACAGCTCTCCGGTCAATAACCAACAGCGGGATCTGGATACCCATGTTGGCTCCCACATGCTCTTCGATGATGTCATCGGATGAACCACGATGTCGAGGATTCAATCAACCCCGTATGCAGTTCCCTTTGTCAATCGGTACGTTACATGCCCGAGACTCGATCGTCGGTATCCCAATACCTTGTTCAGTCTCGTTACCGGCAAGTCACTTTACTCGTACCGTAATACATGATCCCGTGAGCAAACACTTGGTCACTTTGAGCTCATTATGATGATGCATTACCGAGTGGGCCCAGAGATACCTCTCCATCATACGGAGTGACAAATCCCAGTCTCGATCCGTGTCAACCCAACATACACTTTCGGAGATACTTGTAGTGCACCTTTATAGTCACCTAGTTATGTTGTGACGTTTGGTACACCCAAAGCACTCCTATGGTATCCGGGAGTTACACGATCTCATGGTCTAAGGAAGAGATACTTGACATTGGAAAAGCTCTAGCAAAACGAACTACACGATCTTGTGCTATGCTTAGGATTGGGTCTTGTCCATCACGTCATTCTCCTAATGACGTGATCCCGTTGTCAATGACATCTAATGTCCATAGTCAGGAAACCATGACATTCTGTTGACCAACGAGCTAGTCAACTAGAGGCTTACTAGGGACGTATTGTGGTCTATGTATTCACACGTGTATTACGATTTCCGGATAATACAATTATAGCATGAATAAAAGACAATTATCATGAACAAGGAAATATAATAATAATACTTTTATTATTGCCTCTAGGGCATATTTCCAACATCAATGACATCCAATGTCCATAGTCAGGAAACCATGATTATCTGTTGATCAATGAGCTAGTCAACTAGAGGCTCACTAGGGACATATTGTGGTCTGTGTATTCACACGTGTATTACTATTTCCGGATAATACAATTATAGCATGAATAAAAGACAATTATCATGAACAAGGAAATATAATAATAATCCTTTTATTATTGCCTCTAGGGCATATTTCCAATAGTCTCCCACTTGCACTAGAGTCAATAATCTAGTTACATTGTGATGAATCGAACACCCATAGAGTTCTGGTGTTGATCATGTTTTGCTCACGGAAGAGGTTTAGTCAACGGATCTGCGACATTCAGATCCGTATGTACTTTGCAAATATCTATGTCTCCATCTTGAACATTTTGACGGATGGAGTTGAAACGATGCTTGATGTGCCTGGTCTTCTTGTGAAACCTGGGCTCCTTGGCAAGGGCAATAGCTCCAGTGTTGTCACAGAAGAGAGTGATTGGCCCCGACGCATTGGGTATGACTCCTAGGTCGGTGATGAACTCCTTCATCCATATTGCTTCATGTGCTGCCTCCGAGGCTACCATGTACTCCGCTTCATACGTAGATCCCGCCACGATGCTCTGCTTGCAACTGCACCAGCTTACTGCTCCATGATTCAACATATACACGTATCCGGTTTGTGACTTAGAGTCATCCAGATCTGTGTCGAAGCTAGCGTCGATGTAACTCTTTACGACGAGCTCTTTGTCACCTCCATAAACGAGAAACATGTCCTTTGTCCTTTTCAGGTACTTCAGGATATTCTTGACCGCTGTCCAGTGTTCCTTGCCGAGATTACTTTGGTACTTTCCTACCAAACTTACGGCAAGGCTTACATCAGGTCTGGTACACAGCAGGGCATACATAATAGATCCTATGGCTGAGGCATAGGGGATGACACTCATCTCTTCTATACCTTCTGCCGTGGTTGGGCATTGAGCCGAGCTCAATCTCACACCTTGCAATACAGGCAAGAACCCTTTCTTGGACTGATCCATATTGAACTTCTTCAATATCTTATCAAGGTATGTGCTTTGTGAAAGACCTATGAGGCGTCTTGATCTATCCCTATAGATCTTGATGCCTAATATGTAAGCAGCTTCTCCAAGGTCCTTCATTGAAAAACACTTATTCAAGTAGGCCTTAATGATGTCCAAAAGTTGTATATCATTTCCCATCAAAAGTATGTCATCTACATATAATATGAGAAATGCTACAGAGCTCCCACTCACTTTCTTGTAAACGCAGGCTTCTCCATAAGTCTGCATAAACCCAAACGCTTTGATCATCTCATCAAAGCGAATGTTCCAACTTCGAGATGCTTGCACCAGCCCATAAATGGATTGCTGGAGCTTGCACACCTTGTTAGCATTCTTAGGATCGACAAAACCTTCCGGCTGCATCATATACAGTTCTTCCTTAAGATAGCCGTTAAGGAATGCCGTTTTGACGTCCATCTACCATATCTCATAATCATAGTATGCGGCAATTGCTAACATGATTCGGACGGACTTCAGCTTTGCTACAGGAGAGAAAGTCTCATCGTAGTCAACCCCTTGAACTTGCCGATAACCCTTAGCGACAAGTCGAGCTTTATAGATGGTAACATTACCATCCGCGTCCGTCTTCTTCTTAAAGATCCATTTGTTTTCTATCGCTCGCCGATCATCAGGCAAGTCTGTCAAAGTCCATACTTTGTTTTCATACATGGATTCTATCTCGAATTGCATGGCTTCAAACCATTTGTTGGAATCTAGGCCCGCCATCGCTTCTTCATAGTTCGAAGGTTCACCGTTGTCTAACAACATGATTTCCAGGACAGGGTTGCCATACCACTCTGGCGTGGAACGTGTCCTTGTGGACCTACGAAGTTCAATAGCAACTTGATCCGAAGTATCTTGATCATCATCATTAATTTCCTCTCCAGTCGGTGTAGGCACCACAAGAACATATTCTTGAGCTGCACTACTTTCCGGTTCAGGAGGTAGTACTTCATCGAGTTCTACTTTCCTCCCACTTACTCCTTTCGAGAGAAACTCTTTTTCCAGAAACAATCCGTTCTTGGCAACAAAGATCTTGCCTTCGGATCTAAGGTATAAGGTATACCCAATGGTTTCCTTAGGGTATCCTATGAAGACGCATTTTTCCGACTTGGATTCGAGCTTTTCAGGTTGAAGTTTCTTGACATAAGCATCGCATCCCCAAACTTTTAGAAACGTCAGCTTAGGTTTCTTCCCAAACCATAACTCATACGGTGTCGTCTCAACGGATTTAGACGGAGCCCTGTTTAAAGTGAATGTAGCTGTCTCTAGAGCGTATCCCCAAAATGATAGCGGTAAATCGGTAAGAGACATCATAGATTGCAACATATCCAATAGAGTGCGATTACGGCGTTCGGACACACCGTTATGCTGAGGTGTTCCAGACGGCGTGAGTTGTGAAACGATTCCACGTTTCCTTAAGTGCGTACCAAATTCGTGACTTAAATATTCTCCTCCACGATCTGATCGTAAGAACTTTATTTTTTGGTCACGTTGATTCTCTACTTCATTCTGAAATTCCTTGAACTTTTCAAAGGTCTCAGACTTGTGTTTCATCAAGTAGACATATTCATATCTACTCAAGTCATCAGTGAGAGTGAGAACATAACGATATCCTCTGCGAGCCTCAACGCTCATTGGACCGCACACATCAGTATGTATGATTTCCAATAAGTTGGTTGCTTGCTCCATTGTTCCGGAGAACGGAGTCTTGGTCATTTTGCCCATGAGGCATGGTTCGCATGTGTCAAATGATTCATAATCGAGATACTCTAAAAGTCCATCTGCATGGAGCTTCTTCATGCGCTTGACACCAATGTGACCAAGGCGGCAGTGCCACAAGTATGTGGGACTATCGTTATCAACTTTACATCTTTTGGTATTCACACTATGAATATGTGTAACATTACGTTCGAGATTCATTAAGAATAAACCACTGACCATCGGGGCATGACCATAAAACATATCTCTCATATAAATAGAACAACCATTATTCTCGGATTTAAATGATTAGCCATCTCGTATTAAATGAGATCCAGATGCAATGTTCATGCTCAAACTTGGCACTAAATAACAATTATTGAGGTTTAAAACTAATCCCGTGGGTAAATGTAGAGGTAGCGTGCCGACGGCGATCACATCGACCTTGGAACCATTCCCAACGCGCATCGTCACCTCGTCCTTCGCCAGTCTCCGCTTATTCCGCAGCTCCTGCTTTGAGTTACAAATATGAGCAACGGCACCGGTATCAAATACCCAGGAGCTACTACGAGCAATGGTAAGGTACACATCAATTACATGTATATCACACATACCTTTAGTGTTGCTGGCCTTCTTGTCCGCTAAGTATTTGGGGCAGTTCCGCTTCCAGTGACCCTTCCCTTTGCAATAAAAGCACTGAGTCTCAGGCTTGGGTCCATTCTTTGACTTCTTCCCGGCAATTGGCTTACCGGGCGCGGCAACATCCTTGTCGTCCTTCTTGAAGTTCTTCTTACCCTTGCCTTTCTTGAACTTGGTGATTTTATTGACCATCAACACTTGATGTTCCTTTTTGATTTCTACCTCTGCTGACTTCAGCATTGAAAATACTTCAGGAATAGTTTTCACCATCCCCTGCATATTGTAGTTCATCACAAAGCTCTTGTAGCTTGGTGGGAGCAACTGAAGGATTCTGTTAATGACCGCCTCGTCTGGGAGGTTAATGTCCAGATGGGACAGGCGGTTGTGCAACACAGACATTTTGAGTATGTGCTCACTGACAGAACTATTTTCCTCCATCTTACAACTATAGAACTTATCGGGGACTTCATATCTCTCGACCCAGGCATGAGCTTGGAAAACCATTTTCAGCTCCTCGAACATCTCATATGCTCCGTGTTGCTCAAAACGCTTTTGGAGCCCCGGTTCTAAGATGTAAAGCATGTCGCACTGAACGAGGGAGTAATCATCAGCACGTGACTGCTGAGCGTTCATTACGTCTTGGTTCTCTGGGATGGGTGCTTCACCTAGCGGTCCTTCTAGGACATATGCTTTCTTGGCAGCTATGAGGATGATCCTCAGGTTCCGGACCCAGTCCGTATAGTTGCTGCCATCATCTTTCGGCTTGGTTTTCTCTAGGAACGCGTTGAAGTTCATGTTGACATGAGCGTTGGCCATTTGATCTACAAGACATTTTTGCAAAGATTTTAGACTAAGTTCATGATAATTAAGTTCATCTAATCAAACTATTTAATGAACTCCCACTCAGATTAGACATCCCTCTAGTTATCTAAGTGTTACATGATCCGAGTCGACTAGGTCGTGTCCGATCATCACGTGAGACGGACTAGTCATCATCGGTGAACATCTCCATGTTGATTGTATCTTCCATACGACTCATGTTCGACCTTTCGGTCTCTTGTGTTCCGATGCCATGTCTGTACATGCTAGGCTCGTCAAGTTAACCTAAGTGTTTTGCATGTGTAAATCTATCTTACACCCGTTGTATGTGAACCTTAGAATCTATCACACCCGATCATCACGTGGTGCTTCGAAACAACGAACTGTCGCAACGGCGCACAGTTAGGGGGAACACTTTCTTGAAATTATTATGAGGGATTATCTTATTTACTACCGTCGTTCTAAGTAAACAAAATGCAAAAACATGATAAACATCACATGCAATCAAATAGTAGTGACATGATATGGCCAATATCATATAGCTCCTTTGATCTCCATCTTCGGGGCTCCATGATCATCTTCGTCACGGGCATGACACCATGATCTCCATCATCATGATCTCCATCATCGTGTCTCCATGAAGTTGCTCGCCAACTGTTACTTCTACTACTATTGCTAACAGTTTAGCAATAAAGTAAAGTAATTACATGGCGTTAAATCATTGACACGCAGGTCATACAATAATTAAGACAACTCCTATGGCTCCTGCCGGTTGTCATACTCATCGACATGCAAGTCGTGATTCCTATTACAAGAACATGATCTCATATATCACAATATATCCTTCATCATTCATCACAACTTTTGGCCATATCACATCACAAAACAATTGCTGCAAAAACAAGTTAGACGTCCTCTAATTGTTGTTGCATCTTATACGTGGCTGCAATAGGGTTCTAGCAAGAACGTTTTCTTACCTACGAAAAAGCCACAACGTGATTTATCAACTTCTATTTACCCTTCATAAGGACCCTTTTCATCGAATCCGCTCCAACTAAAGTGGGAGAGACAGACACCCGCTAGCCACCTTATGCAGCTAGTGCATGTCAGTCGGTGGAACCTGTCTCACGTAAGCGTACGTGTAAGGTCGGTCCGGGCCGCTTCATCCCACAATACCGCTGAAGCAAAATAAGACTAGTAGTGGAAAGAAAGTTGACAACATCTACGCCCACAACAGATTTGTGTTCTACTCGTGCAAAGAGAAATACGCATAGACCTAGCTCATGATGCCACTGTTGGGGAACGTTGCAGAAAACAAAAATTTTCCTACGGTTTCACCAAGATCAATCTATGAGTTCGTCTAGCAACGGGAGAGAGGAGTGCATCTACATACCCTTGTAGATCGAGCGCAAGCGTTCAAGAGAACGGGGTTGAGGGAGTCGTACTCATCGTGATCCAAATCACTGGAGATCCTAGCGCTGAACGGACGGCACCTCCGCGTTCAACACACGTACGTTCAGCGTGACGTCTCCTCCTTCTTGATCTAGCAAGTGGGAAGGAGAGGTTGATGAAGATCCAGCAGCACGACGGCGTGGTGGTGGATGCAGCAGGGATCCCGGCAGGGCTTCGCCAAGCGTCTGCGGGAGAGAGAGGTGTAGCAAGGGGGAAGGGAGGCGCCAAGTGCAAGGGTGCTGCTGCCCTTCCTCCCCCCCTCTATATATAGGGTCCCCAGGGGGGGCGCCAGCCCTTGGAGATGGGATCTCCTAGGGGGGACGGCGACCAAGGGGGGTGCCTTGCCCCCCAAGGCAAGTGGAGGCGCCCCCTCCCCTAGGGTTCTCAACCCTAGGCGCAGGGGGGCCCAAGTGGGGGGGCGCACTAGCCCACCAGGGGCTGGTTCCCCTCCCACTTCAGCCCATGGGGCCCTCTCAGATAGGTGGCCCCACCCGGTGGACCCCCGGGACCCTTCTCGTGGTCTCGGTACAATACCGGTGACGCCCGAAACTTTCCCGATGGCCGAAACTCGACTTCCCATATATATTTCTTTACCTACGGACCATTCCGGAACTCCTAGTGACGTCCGGGATCTCATCCGGGACTCCGAACAACTTTCAGTTTGTTGCATACTAATATCTCTACAACCCTAGTGTCACCGAACCTTAAGTGTGTAGACCCTACGGGTTCGGGAGAAACGTAGACATGACCGAGACGGCTCTCCGGTCAATAACCAACAGCGGGATCTGGATACCCATGTTGGCTCCCACATGCTCCTCGATGATCTCATTGGATGAACCACGATGTCGAGGATTCAAGCAACCCCGTATACAATTCCCTTTGTCAATCCGTATGTTACTTGCCCAAGATAAGATCATCGGTATCCCAATACCTCGTTCAATCTCGTTACCGGCAAGTCACTTTACTCGTACCGTAATGCATGATCCCGTGACCAGACACTTGGTCACTTTGAGCTCATTATGATGATGCATTACTGAGTGGGCCCAGAGATACCTCTCCGTCATACAGAGTGACAAATCCCAGTCTCGATCCGTGTCAACCCAACAGATACTTTCGGAGATACCTGTAGTATACCTTTATAGTCACCCAGTTACGTTGTGACGTTTGGTACACCCAAAGCACTCCTACGGTGTCCGGGAGTTACACGATCTCATGGTCTAAGAAAAAGATACTTGACATTGGAAAAGCTCTAGCAAACGAACTACACGATCTTGTGCCATGCTTAGGATTGGGTCTTGTCCATCACATCATTCTCCTAATGATGTGATCTCGTTATCAATGACATCCAATGTCCATAGTCAGGAAACCATGCAAATCTGTTGATCGATGAGCTAGTCAACTAGAGGCTCACTAGGAACATATTATGGTCTATGTATTCACACGTGTATTACGATTTCCGGATAATACAATTATAGCATGAATAAAAGACAATTATCATGAACAAGGAAATATAATAATAATCCTTTTATTATTACCTCTAGGGCATATTTCCAACAGTTGGGATGCACCAAAAATCCTTGTGTTTGCTGATCCGTGAGGGATTTCAGAGCTGCTACGCGTAGGATTTGATTCGTTCAAGTTCTTGCGCAAGTTCTTTTTGTTCTTTGGTCTTCTTGCATCTCAGCTTGATCCGAAGAGCGGTTTGACTACTTCTACATACGTTGTTGTTGTTGCGACGAGTTCGTCGACATTCTTGTTATTTTGTTGAGTGTCGTGAAAGATTGGGCCTACGAACGACTCGCCGTCTAGTCTGGTTGCATCAAGTGGTATTTAGAGCAAGGTTGATCACGGTACAATTTTTTTTCACTCTGGTTCTTTAGTTGATCTACTTGAGTTGCTACAATGGTGAATTCACACATGAAGGAGATGTGGAAGACGAGCTGCCCTTGCCCACCTATGATCCGAGTGTTGCGTTGGGTATCGTGCTAGGATTGGAGGCAACTTGTGACAATGTGTTGAATCTAGTCGGGAGGCGCATCGACAAGGTTGAGGAAAGTCTAGGAAAAAAGATTGCTGATTTGACTGAGGCCATTCATCGATTGAGACCACGTTCACCCCCTAGTGATGGGTCTGCTGCACCGCATCATCATCGGCAATTATCTGGATAGCGGGTAGGCGAACAAGTTCGCAACAATGGTGAGCATCAAGACCATCAGTCTTAGGGGGCTGGTAGCTATTATGAGCCTGTGCGGCGTGCTTATAACCATCATGGAGGTGGCGTACACCATGGGGGAGGAAATGAACGTCCGTGGTGCGCCTACGAAGATGATGGCATTAGAAGAATTAAAATTTCCATACCGTCGTTTAGCGGCAAAGACAATCCGGATGATTATTTGGAGTGGGAGAAGCGCGTGGATCATATTTGTGATGGACAGCGGTACACCGAGGAGAAAAATGTTCGTGCTGCATTTATTGACTTCACGGGCTATGCTTTAATATGGTGGAACCAACTATGTCGCGCGGGAGGACGTCCGGAGTCTTGGAATCAGATGAAGATTATCATGAAGAGACGCTTTGTTCCAGAGCACTTCGCTAGGACCTTGTACACATGCTTGCAGCAGCTTCAGCAAGGTAACTCTAGTGTTGAGGAGTATTATAAAGAGATGGAAATATTGTTGATTCGTACAGGGGTAGAGGAGCAAGAAGAGGCTACAATGGCACGGTCCGTTCATGCTCTGAAATCAGAGATACGAGACCGTGTCGATATGGTTGAATATACTGGATTACAGACACCATGCCATTAGAGCGGAGCAGCAAGTAAAGCGTCGTGGTGGTCATGATAATTCATGAAACTCGGTGCGGCATAATTTTCAGCGAGAAGGTAGTGGTAATGGTGGTTTCAAAACAGATTCCAAGCCAGCTACAAAGTAAGTATCTCCATCCAAGGTTGAATCGTCTCGAGCTTCTAACTCTCGTAGTAGTGATATTGTGTGTTTTAAGTGTGGTGGCAGGGGGCGTAAGAAGTTTGAGTGTCCTAATGAGAGGAGACTACTCCTCACAGAAGAAGGATACCTGTTTGCAAGTGATGGAGAAAAAAATATTGACACGTCTAGTGAGAAATCTGAAGGTGATGAAAAGGTGACTGAGATGAGTTTTGAAGCTGCAGAAGCATATCCGTCATTAATGGTGCAACGAGTGAAAGAAGACCGTATTGAGGATAAGGGGCAGCGATAGAATATTTTTCAGTCCGAGTGTAAGATCAATAACACCAATTGCATGCTCATAATAGATGGTGGAAGCTACACCAATGCGGTCAGCAAAGGGTTAGTTGATGTTTTGGGATTGCCTGCATGGAAGTACCTATAGCCCCACCGTGCCGAGTGGATGTATTATACTAGGAAACTAAAGGTTACTCAAAAGGTGCGTGTCAAATTCTCTGTTGGAGATTATATTGATATGGTGATGTGTGATGTTATACCCATGGATGCATGTCACTTATTATTGGGAAGGCCGTGGCAATACGACCATAATGCAATGCATGAAGGTCGAGCCAACACTTATTCATTTTGGAATGCTGGGAAACGACGCGTGTTACGACCGATGTTTGATAGTGCAATCAAGGTCGATGATGTGGTTTCCTTACAGAAGAAAGGTGGAGGAAATGATGTGACCACTTGTAATGTCACACATTAATCAACAAGAGAGACACACTTGTAATGTCAAGACTCCTGTACATGCAACTACAAAACTTTCATCTACGTTTTACATTGGTTCTATTCGCATGGAGGTGTCACCTGTTGAGCCAGAAAAAGACACGGTGATGCCAAACTTCAGAACTCCTCCAAGATGGTAATCCGCAGCGTGCCAAGAAACATATCATTTGTATTTACTTAATTAGATACTATGTGATCAACGTGGCCGGAATATTTAGTTAGTTTCTTTATAATTAGAGAGTCCTATTACTAGAAGGTGTCCTTGGAGTCTGTACGTGGGTTTAAAGGAATAGAGTATAGGTCGGCGTCGGTTGCTAAATTTGGTAGTTTTGTTTTGATACGTACCGAATCCAGTTAGGGTGGAGTACGTTTTATTTTCGGCTGTTATGTGCTTGCGTGCACGATATAAATACTAGGAGGTCGATCGTCTAAGGGGAAAGAGGGGGAGTTGAATAAAATACGGAAAACGCATCATGTTGGGATGCACCAAAAATCCTTGTATTTGCTGATGCGTGAGGGATTTGAGAGTTGCTACGTGTAGGATTTGATCCGTTCAATTTCTTGCGCAAGTTCTTTTTGTTCTTTGGTCTTCTTGCATCTCTGCTTTATCCGAAGAGCGGTTTGACTACTTCTACATACGTTGTTGCTTTTGCAACGAGTTAGTCGACATTCTTGTTATTTCGTTGAGTGCCATGAAAGATTGGGCCTACGAACGACTTGCCGTCCTCATCAGCTACTGCTACGGGCATAGCAGTAGCGCCTCTTGTCTGAAAGGCGCTACTGCTAGGGCGTTTAGCAGTAGCCCGTTACCCAGAAGGGCACTACTGCTAAAGCCATCCTATCTTCCCCACCAGGACGCCCCTCACTCTCCCTCTCTGCTCCACTCACTCTCCCCCGCACCTTGTCGTCTGCCGCCGCCGCATTGCCGCCCGCTGCCGTCGTCGTCGCCCCCTCCCTCCTCCATCCCGCCACTGTCGCCCCCTCCCTCCCTAGCTCCCTCCTCCATCCCGCTGCCGTCGCCCCCCGCCATCACCGCCACCGAGGTAGCTCCTCCTACCTCCCTC
>NC_041393.1:773346249-773383793 GCF_002162155.2 Triticum dicoccoides
AGTCTGTACGTGGGTTTAAAGGAATAGAGTATAGGTCGGTGTCGGTTGCTAAATTTGGTAGTTTTGTTTTGATACGTACGGAATCCAGTTAGGGTGGAGTACGTTTTATTTTCGGCTGTTATGTGCTTGCGTGCACGATATAAATACTAGGAGGTCGATCGTCTAAGGGGAAAGAGGGGGAGTTGAATAAAATACGGAAAACGCATCATGTTGGGATGCACCAAAAATCCTTGTATTTGCTGATGCGTGAGGGATTTGAGAGTTGCTACGTGTAGGATTTGATCCGTTCAATTTCTTGCACAAGTTCTTTTTGTTCTTTGGTCTTCTTGCATCTCTGCTTTATCCGAAGAGCGGTTTGACTACTTCTACATACGTTGTTGCTTTTGCAACGAGTTCGTCGACATTCTTGTTATTTAGTTGAGTGCCGTGAAAGATTGGGCCTACGAACGACTTGCATCAGCTACTGCTACGGGCATAGCAGTAGCGCCTCTTGTCTGAAAGGCGCTACTGCTAGGGCGTTTAGCAGTAGCCCGTTACCCAGAAGGGCACTACTGCTAAAGCCATCCTATCTTCCCCACCAGGACGCCCCTCACTCTCCCTCTCTGCTCCACTCACTCTCCCCCCGCACCTTGTCGTCTGCCGCCGCCGCATTGCCGCCCGCTGCCGTCGTCGTCGCCCCCTCCCTCCTCCATCCCTCCACTGTCGCCCCCTCCCTCCCTAGCTCCCTCCTCCATCCCGCTGCCGTCGCCCCCCGCCATCACCGCCACCGAGGTAGCTCCTCCTACCTCCCTCCTCCTCCCTCTCCCCTCCTTCCCACCTCTTCCCTCTTGCCTCCCACTCCTCCCTCCCTCCTTCCTACCCCTCCTCCATCCCTCCCTTCTCTCTGTTCTTGTAGAATGTAGGTAATTTGAATGTAGATTTTAGAATGTAGACAATTTTAGACTATTTTAGGTATTTTGAATAGAATAGGAAATTTAAGGTCTTTTGATTAGAAATTGTAGTAATGGAAAATTTTAGTTGGTAGAATTTGAAGAAATGTCATGTACTTGTTGTATTCAGAACTTAGGGCATATTTTTAGGGTTTAGTAAAAGAAATAGTAATAGTGGATGAAGATGTAGATGTTTTAGGTATAGAACATTTTGAATAGATGATGATGTAGATTTTTTAGTAGAAGTAGTTTATTTAGTGTTGCTCAAGATTTGCTCATATGATGTAGATATAAATATGTATTTCTAGTGTTGCTCAAATAGGATATGTGCTTGCCCAAGTGGCCATGTTTGCAGGTAACACCTCCGAGTGGCCTATGTTTTGCCGGAGTGTTGATTAATTTCTGTTCCGGCAAATTTTAGGCGCTCGATATGTCCTTCTTTAGCAAAGGTCATGCCGGATTTTTCCGTGATTTTTGGCATGACTTATGCTAGAATATGTAGGAAATATCGAGTGGCCTGGTTTAGTTTTCTTGTGGTTCAGTTTAGGTTAATCATATGGCAATTCTTGTTATATGTTTTTCTTTCCTCGGAAGTGGATCGTTAATCCTTTTCTAATATTGCTTTAGGAAGATGGTGCCACCACCACCACCACCACCATGTCGATTGTGCAAGTCAAGATGCACCAGCAGCCTTGCAACTGGCACGTTGTTTGGCATCTACTTCCAGCCGAGTTTTCTTCCTGCGGCGGTAACAAAATATTTGGAACTTGTAACAACTATTTTGTTTTTAGTGTTATTGGCATTAATGCATTGTGTATACACAAATTGTCCCATGCAATGTGGGTTTGGAATTCAACAAGATGACCGGAGACACTGTGAGCTTTGAGGCTTCAGGGGTCCGTACACTATGGAGGTCGAGAAAAGATGAAATACGTCACAGATGGGAGGAGATGGATGGGACCGTTTCATCTCCCACATGGGTATCACTGGTGGTGAGTTGATCAGCTTCTCCTTTAGAGTAGAAAGACCCAAGTTGTTCGTCATTTATCTCAACACGGAGGAAGATGATGAGGACCCACTTGATGAAGCCATCTATACTCGAAGAATAAGGCTGGGCGAGGAGGAGGTGTGCATCCTATGGGACATAATTCCGCCACGTGCTGACTTTTTCGGGGTGCCATTCGTGACCCGCCTGACAAGTACCATGGTTGATCATCATGTTATGGGCCGGCCAAGGTGGCGAAGTAAAGGGTAAGGTGGAAAGGAAAGAAAGGGAATAGGATTCCCCCTTCCTCCCCCCTCCCCACTCTTTCCTTCCCCATCTGACATATATGGCAGGGGGCGGCTTGGGAGGAGCCCAAGTAGGATTCGATCCTACTTGGGGCGCCTCATGGCCTCTCACCTCCCCCTCCCACCTATATATAGGTGGGAGGGGCGCCCCTAGGACACACCAGACAATTGCCTAGCCGTGTGCGGCACCCTCCTCCACTGTTTACTTCCCCGGTCATATATTTTCGTTGTACTTAGGAGAAGCCCTGCGGAGATCACCTCACCATCACCGTCACCATGTCGTTGTGTTGGCATAACTCATCTACTACCTCCACGTCTTGCTGGATCAAGAAGGCGAGGGACGTCACCGAGCTGAACATTTGCAGAACTCGGAGGTGTCGTACGTTCGGTACTCGATCGGTGGATCGCAAAGAAAGTTCGATGAAACAATACTACTTACAGTCTATTAGGGAACACAGACACACTATGCCCCTCATTCCTATGCATCTCCATGGATAGATCATTGCGTGCGCGTAGAATTTTTTTATTTTTTCTTGCAACCATTTCCAATAGTGGCATCATGAGCCAGGTATATGCGTAGATGATATGCACGAGTAGAACACAAAGAGTTGTGGGCGGTGATAGTCATATTGCTTACCACCAACGTCTTATTTTGATTCGGCGATATTGTGGGATGAAGCGGCCCGGACACAACTTACATGTACACGTACATGAGATAGGTTCCACCGACAGACATCCAACTAGTTTTGCATAAAGGTGGCTGGCGGGTGTCTGTTTCTCCTACTTTAGTTCAATCGAATTTGACTACAGCCGGTCCTTGAAAAAGGTTAAAACACCAAACTTGACGAAACACTGTTGTGGTTCTATGTGGAGGTAAGAACGGTTCTTGCTAGAAGCCCGTAGCAGCCACGTAAACTTGCAACAACAAAGTAGAGGACATCTAACTTGTTTTTGCAAGGTATGTTGTGATGTGATATGTTCAAGACATGATGATATATACATTATTGTATGACATGATCATGTTTGGTAAGATATCTGGCAACTGGCAGCCGTATGGTTGTCTCTTTATTGTATCAAATGCATACGCCATGTAATTGCTTTACTTTATCGCTATGAGTTAGCAATAGTTGTAGAAGCAATAGTTGGGCGAGACGACCACGATGCTACGATGGAGATCAAGGTGTCGAGACGGTGACGATGGAGATCATGATGATGCTTTGGAGATGGAGATCAAAAGCACAAGATGATGGCCATATCATGTCACATATTTTGATTGCATGTGATGTTTATCTTTTATGAATCTTATTTTGCTTAATACGGCGGTAGCATTATAAGATGATCCCTTCACTAAATTTCAAGATATAAGTGTTCTCCCTGAGTATGCACCGTTGGGACAGTTCGTCGTGTTGAGACACCACATGATGATCGGGTGTGATAGACTCTACGTTCACATAAAACATAGCGATAGTTTTGCACATGTGGAATACTCGGGTTAAACTTGACGAGCCTAGCATGTACAGACATGGCCTCGGAACACTGGAGACCGAAAGGTCGAACGTGAATCATATAGTAGATACGATCAACATAGATATGTTCACCATTGATGACTACCCCATCGGACGTGGGTTATTTGATTTGAATCACGTATCACATAATAACTTGAGGGATGTTCATTTAAGTGGGAGTTCATTTGTAATTTGATTGTAGATCACTAGCTCGTAATATAGCTCCCTTATTTTATCATGAACTTAGTCTTAATAGTTTTTGCATATTTATGTTGTAGATCACTAGCTCGTAATATAGCTCCCTTATTTTTTATATGTTCCTAGAGAAAAATAAGTTGAAAGATGGTAGTAGCAATGATGCGGACTGGGTCCGTGATCTAAGGATTATCCTCATTGCTGCATAGAACAATTATGTGCTTGATGCACCGCTAGGTGACAGACCTATTCCAGGACAGATGCACACATTACGAATGTTTGGCAAGCTCGATAAGATGACTACTTAATAGTTTAGTGCTCCATGCTTTACGGCTTAGAACCGGGACTTCAAAAATGTTTGGAATGCCACAAAGCATATGAGATGTTCCAAGAACTGAAATTGGTATTTCAGACTCATGCCCATGTCGAGAGGTATGAGACCTCTGACAAGTATATTGCCTACAAGATGGAGGAGAATAGCTCAACTAGTAGCATGTGCTAAGAATGTCTGGGTACTACAATCGGTTGAATCAACTGGGAGTTAATCTTCCAGATAAGATAGTGATTGACAAAAGTTCTCTAGTCACTATCACCAAGCTACTAGAACTTCGTGATGAACTATAATATGCAAGGGATGACGAAATTGATTCCCGAGCTCTTCACGATGCTGAAATCGGCGATGGTAGAAATCAAGAAAGAGCATCAAGTGTTGATGGTTAACAAGACCACTAGTTTCAAGAAAAAGGGCAAGGGAAAGAAAGGGAACTTCAAAAAGAATGGCAAGAAAGTTTCCACTCCCGTGAAGAAGCCCAAAAGCTGGACCGAAACCTGAAACTGAGGTGCTTCTACTGCAAGGGAAATGGTCGCTGGAACCAAAACTGCCCCAAATATTTGGCGGATAAGAAGGATGGCAAAGTGAACAAAGATATATTTGATATACATGTTATTGATGTGTACCTTACTAATGCTCATAGTAGCGCCTGGGTATTTGATACTGGTTCGGTTGCTCATATTTTTAACTCAAAACAGGAGCTACGGATAAAACGAAGATTGGGTAAGAACGAGGTGAAGATGTGCATCGGGAATGGTTCCATGGTCGATGCGATCGCCGTCGGCACGCTACCTCTACACCTACTTTCAGGATTAGTTTTAGACCTGAATAATTGTATTTGGTTCCAGCGTTGAGCATGAACATTATAATTGGATCTTGTTTAGCGTGAGACAGTTATTCATTTAAATTAGAGAATAATGGTTGTTCTATTTGTATGAGTAATATCTTTTATGGTCACGCACCCTTGAAGAGTGGTCTATTTCTATTGAATCTTGATTGTGGTGATACACATATTCATAATATTGATGCCAAAAGATGCAAAGTTGATAATGATAGTGCAAAATATTTGTGGCACTGCCGTTTAGGTCATATTCGTATAAAGCGCATTAAGAAACTCAACGCAGATGGACGTTTGGAATCACTTGATTATGAATCATTTGATACTTGCGAACCATACCTCATGCGCAAGATGACTAAAACTCTGTTCTCCGGAACAATGGAGCGAGCCAATGAATTATTGGAAATAATACATACCGATGTGCGGTCC
Organism: Triticum dicoccoides; assembly: GCF_002162155.2. Lineage (NCBI taxonomy): Eukaryota > Viridiplantae > Streptophyta > Magnoliopsida > Poales > Poaceae > Triticum > Triticum dicoccoides. The sequence goes on from NC_041393.1 coordinate 773,351,767, forward strand.
AATGAGTGTTGAGGCACACGGCGGATATCGTTATTTTCTGACCTTCACAAATGATTTGAGCATATATGGGTATATCTACTTAATGAAACACAAGTCTGAAACATTTGAAAAGTACAAGGAATTTCAGAATGAAGTGGAGAATCATCGTAACAAGAAAATAAAGTTTTTACGATCTGATCTCGGAGGTGAATATTTGAGTTACGAGTTTGGCCTTGATTTAAAACAATGTGGAATAGTTTCACAACTCACGCCACCTGAAACAACACAATGTAATGGTGTGTCCGAACGTCGTAACCATACTTCATTAGATACGATGCGATTGATGATGTCTCTTACTGATTTACCACTATCTTTTTGAGGTTATGCATTAGAGACAGGTGCATTCACGTTAAATAGGGTACCGTCTAAATCCATTGAGACGACACCATATGGTTTGTGGTTTGGCAAGAAACCTAAGCTGTCGTTTCTTAAAGTTTGGGGTTGCGACACTTATGTCAAAAGGCTTCAGCCTGACAAGCTCGAACCCAAATCGAAGAAGTGCATCTCCATAGGATACCCTAAGGAAACAATTGGGCACACCTTCTACGACATATCTGAAGGCAAGATCTTTGTGCTAAGAATGGAACCTTTCTAGAGAAGGAGTTTCTCTCGAAAAAAGTGAGTGGGAGGAAAGTAGAACTTGATGAGGTAATTGTACCTTCTCTCGAATTGGAAAGTAGCACATCAGTGAAATACGTTCTCGTGATGCCTACACCAACTAGTGAGGAAGTTAATGATGATGATCATGAAATTTCAGATCAAGTTACTACTAGAACTCGTAGGTCGAACAGAGCACGTTCCGCACCTTAGTGGTATGGTAATCCGTTCCTGGAAGTCATGTTACTAGACCGTGATGAACCTACGAACTATGAAGAAGCTATAATGAGCCCAAATTCCGACAGATGGCTTGAGGCCATGAAATCTGAGATAGGATCCATGTATGAGAATAAAGTGTGGACTTTGGTTGTCTTCCCCGATGATCGGCAAGCCATTGAGAATAAATGGATCTTCAAGAAGAAGACAAACCCCTGATGGTAATGTTACCATCTACAAAGCTCGACTTATGACAAAAGTGTTTTGGACAAGTTCAAGGGTTTGACTATAATGAGACTTTCTCACCCGTAGTGATGCTTTAGTCTGTCCGAATCATGTTAGCAATTGCCACATTTTATAATTATGAAATCTGGCAAATGGAAGTCAAAAACTGCATTCCTTAATGGATATTAAAGAAGAGTTTTATATGATGCAATCAGATGTTTTTGTCGATCCTAAAGGTGCTAACAAAGTGTGCAAGCTCCAGCAATCTATTTATGGACTGGTGCAAGGATCTCGGAGTTGGAATATATGCTTTGATGAGTTGATCAAAGCATATGGTTTTATTACATGACCATATGCATCTTTTTTTACTGTTTTCTTACATCACCGTTTGTGAATGATGCAGTAGTGAACATAACTGGATTACTCCTACAATATGAGGACTAGGGATGAACAATTCACCTGGCACATAGAAGCTCTTCAAAGAATGACAATAAGTAATGGTATTATCGGCTTTATAAAGCTTCCTAGATTGCATCGACTCAAGTTGAACCATATAGACACTGCCTTGCACATATAAAAATGTCACATCGATATCCTCAACATGTCCTAGTATAAATTCCTATCTGAGATATACAGTTCCATCCCCATATTGAAGTGACTCTTCCATGGGACAACTGCAGCCCTATCTAGAGCGTGTCCTAGCAACAATCTGACAGCAAAAAAACATGGGGATAGAGACACACATCGATTAGCCATAAGAGCATGCCCCCAATGTTTTGTCCGGCACACCATCACGTAGTTCCCAAATAGTTGTTGATTAATACAATAAGCAAAAAATGACCGAGGTATAAGGAATATATAGTAGAGTAGCCCCTCACGCTATAAGTAGCACGAAAAATGAATATGTTACACGCAGACAATACTAGAATGATTTGGTATTGCATATAAATGTACATGCAAAGGCCATTGATGGCTTCAGTTGCCAGCGGCTCAAGCAAGCTGGGCAGCATGTAAGAGTTCACCGGTCTGATATATGGTGGGTACTTCATAGTCGTATGCTGTCCACTGGAGAAATTGATTGTTACCAACTACGGACCTTGGATTGTGCCGTGATCTTCAACAACATAAGCAATATTCAGAAGCAGATCGTTACTGGCAGCGGCAGCGATAACGAATGTCTGGTTTCCTTCTAAAAACGACGCTAGTTTGTGATATCATTGGCTAATAGCATAGAGGCGATCGGTCCATCTACATTGAATACGTAGAGGCGAGCATGTACGCTATTGTTCTGGGTGTGTCTCAACAGGATGCACATGTATATATCTTGTTCAACATGAATCACGTTATGACCTCTGGCGGCCCATGGTGCTAACAAAGAGTCATCGTCCAAGATGAAATCGATAGCATGCGGTGTCGGGTTCTCGTGCTTGATACACACGTAGTCCTACTTTTGTTGCAGTCCATCCCGTATAGGTAGAGGACGTTGCTCGAAAACTGTGTCCACGATGAGACTACATGGTGCAGCAGCAATTAATGCCACACTCTTAATTATTTGGTCATTTCTAATTATTTCTATTTTAGTGTCTTTAAACAGCATTGTAGTGAGGCTTTTTAGTTGTTTTTTAAATTGTATTTGGTCATTTCAAATATGTTATTATTCATAAAAACATTCTCAATTATTTATACCAAACTTTTTTAATTAGTTATGCTTAACATTCAATCTTAACAAGTACCATTTTTTCATGATGTTAACTAAACTAACGACACTGTTGCATGAAATATTATGATACGATATTAGCTTGAAATTTGGAAAATGTGCATGCACTAACTTTTAAACATATATATTTTTGTAAAGTGAAGTTTCTTATTTATATTCAGTGGTATTGCCTCATAAGAATTATGGTTAAACCAAGGCTTATGGCTAATAGGAAAATAACAATAGAAACAAAATCAGAAGTATGTAGAGAGTGTTTACTCCGCTTAATTGAACTATATATATGCATATATACATTTATGATTAAACAACATGGAAGAGAGGTTTGTAGTAAAGAAGGTTTCTAGAGCTCTGAGTGGATCAAAAAGTTATTTATGGGTATATTTAATACTCCTTGCGTCCAAAAGCCACGTTACTTATTTTGGGACAGAGGGAGTAGCAGATTCCAGAGTATACAAAATATCTATGAAGGACCAGAAGTAGATATCAGGTGATACCGGGCATTGGTGATACCTTTATATGGGCTCCTGTGAACCATCGGATCTTAGATCCAACAGCTCTCGGGTGCTCTTGAACATTTTCCGAAAAAGACATTTGAGAGTCCTGAAATTTCAGTACGTACCATAGGTTTCGTGGAGCCGTCGGATCTAAGATCCAACGGCCCGGGAGACCGTATCACGATAAGACACTCGCTCCTTCTCGCACGAGGCCGGGTGCAGGTTAAGAGCGAGGTGCACTGTGTCACATGACAAAAACCGCCTGCAAAACCACTCTAATCAGGTTTAGCGGATAATTCACATGGTTTGGGGAAACTTAGGGTGTTAAATACTGGGTCTATGACCTCATGGGGTAAACTAGTTGATTTGTGAAACCCTGGAGGGTTATATGGACTTCTTTCCAGTGCACTCAGCCAAGATAGGAAGAGAGAGTCACACCATCTACTCCTAGTTACCGAGTCCGGGCAGGGACCTCCACTGTGGGACGCACCCACGCCTGCGCCCCGAGCTAATTCTTGTGGATTGGGCGGGGAGGGGGGACACGGCTCCATGACTGCCTACGACCATCAACGAGCAAGCACGATGTCATGTATGTGGCCACAGACACTGATCTGCTCACCAGCGCAATGGTATCACGACCACGACCGCTGACCACCACACCCACGAGGAGAGAATGAGCACCGCCAGCAAGCACAATCCAGACCAAAGCCAGAGCTACGATCTGCGCCGGGACAAGAACTGATCCGCGTGAGCACAAACCCTTGATTGTAGCCACTTGACGAGTACTAGCCCACATTCCACAGGGCCGTAGCCATGAGAAGGAAGGTGGTCACCGCCATCCAAACCCCACCGCCGAACACTAATATTGTTTCGCGCCGATGTAAACAACTTGACCTTCCTCGAGCCACCACCAGCCCACCTACCCGAAACACAGGACTTCCCCAACCCGGGCCAGCCATGGCTTGCACCAACCACCAGGGGGCAGGGGAAGCCCCGCCAGGGCCGGAGAACTGGCGCCAAAGGGAAGCCCCACACAACGAGGGGAGCCGATAGCCAGATCTGACCGCACCTGATTGGGACACCCAGCCACCACAGGTCCACCCCGAGTGGCCCTCCACGCGACCACTAGGAGGCACCAGGACCGCGCGAGACGCATGAGACCTCTCTGCCGCCCCCCGAGTTTGTGCCTCCACGATACGCCAGATTCACGAGGGAGGGTGGGATTTTACTGACCAAAACAAGGAGTTTTAGCAACCGCACCCGGTTCCCAAACCTGTAACCGAATGGATCACCGCTGCAGAACTAAGACATCAAAGCAGGAAACCATACCTGCCATACATGAACCTCGAAACCAGAAAATGATCCACCATCTTTCAGATGTCGTCAATGCACACCACAATCGCCATTCCCTTCCGGCCTACCTCCCAAGCTCCGCCACGGTGCTGGAGCAAACGCCATCGCAATGGTGGAGCCCGAGGACACAAGTCCACCACGAGGATGTCGTGGCCGCCATGCCAATCTTGCATGAACAGATTGGTTTCCAAATTCATCTCCAACCATACGACCAATCACCTCGTCAGGGAAGAATCCGAAGAATCTTTATTCGGTGCCGCTATCGCCGCCGCCGAAGCCAACTCGTTGAATAACCTAGAAATCTAGACTACGAGGGTCTAAAAACGATCCACATGCATGGATCCAGCGGCTACTCTCACCAACCGCAACTAAGGTCATCGACGGGGGAAGGCACCAAAGGACGTTGCTGGAAGGTTTGCCTCTCCTGGAGGCCACTAGGGTTCCAGCCGCGAGGCACCAAGAGGAAAAACAAAGAGAAGCACTTGGCTAGAGCGCTATAGAACGGCGAAGCGATGCATGTATGGGCAGCCACGTCCATTTGACATCACCATAAGCCAACATTAGAGCATCTTCAGCCGTTGGCCTCCCAGGAGAGGCTAAAAATCGCCCCCTGGGGCGCACCGGCGCTAACCCGCGCGCTGGGGGCGTGATGCCCCCCAGTCGCGGCGCCCATGTTATATTGAAAAATCTAAACATGGCACAAAAACGGCGCAAATTCATTGCAAACTTCGGCGAGTTCTTTCAAACTTAAACATATTTTACAAAAAAAAAGAAAAAAACTACTAGGGGCCGCCATTCGCTGTCTCCATCCTCGCTCCTCGCCGTCCGCCGCCCGCCCTTGCAGTTCTACATGCCGAGGAGGCTGTAGAACCGCGTGTAGTCGCCGTCGTCGTCGTCGCCGCCTCCGCCGCCGTCATCCCTGCTGCATCCCCCCCCCCCCGGTTGGCGCGGCGGGTTTGACGGTCCAGGGGCGGCCTCCTCATCGTCGCTATCGAGGATGACGACACCGTGCTCGTCCTCGCGCCTGCGCTTGCGGGCTTCGATATCCTCCAGGGCCCGGCGCTGCTGGACCATCTCGTCGCGGAGGTAGTCATCCCGCGCCCACTGCAGGGCGTCCTCGTCGGAGAAGCCGCGCCGGGCTATCTCCTCGTACTCCGGGGGGAGGTTGGGCTCCGGCTTGGACTCGACGAGGACGAAGCGGACGGATGGGGGGGTGGAGTCGCTGATGCGAACGCCGGAGCAGCTGCGGGTGCGCGCGCTGACCGGCATGTCCTGGGGCTCCGGCTTGACAAGGCGGAGGAAGGGAGAGCCCGACGAGCGGCCGGACGAGGAGGAGGACGCGCCGGGCCGCTCCATACGCCTCGGCGTCCAGGAGCTCCCACGGCGGCGTGAGAAGGTCGGGGGAGCGGGGTACTCGAGGCGCGCCGTGTTGCCGCCCTCGATATACTCAAGGACGACCTCCAACGTGCGGTCGGGTACGCCCCACCACCGGCGCCGGCCCTCGGAGTTGAGCCTGCCGTAGGGCACGACGCCATTTGTCGCCTCGAGCTGCTCGGCGTGTCGGCGGCGGAAGTAGGGCTCCTAGAGCGGGCTGTCGGGGGTGTACCGCGGGCCTTCCCCCTCCGCCCGCGGCAGGGACGCGCGGATGCGTGCGATCTCCGCACGCGGCGCCGCCCCGATGGGCGATGGTGGCACCGGCACGCCGCCGGCGCTGATCCTCCACGACCCGAGCACCCGCATGTCCGGCGGGGCCGGGTACTCGGCCTCGAAGAGGAGGCGAGTCTCGTCCTTGTGCAGATGGCGGCTCCCGAAACCATTCGCCGCCGCGCCGTCGCCTGGGAAGCGCTGGCCATCCTTCTGAGCTGGAGACGGTGAGAGGAGGAAAAGGGGGAAGTGGGCGCGTCGGCGGTGTAGTGTGTGTGCGTATCTCTGGCGCGCTGGTTCTCGGCTTATATAGGCGCGGTAGGCTTGGCCAGCGCGTTACGCGTGGCCCGAGACGTGGCGGCCAAGGGGACGCGCGTCGCCCGGACTTCACTGCGCCGCCCGTGAGGCATCAATGGAGCTGACCGGCGCGGCAGCGCGCACAACTTTGGCATTGATTCGCCGCGGGAAACGAGGCGATGAGGACGACGAATCGGTGAAAAGGGAGTCGAGTCGCTGACGCGGCTGGTCCACGGCGCTTTCGCGCCATAAAAGATTCGCTCGGCGCCCCCAAGCGATCCCCAGCGCACCGGGTTCAGGTTGGGTCCGCCGGCGCCAATTTCGGTCCGAGCCAGCGAAAAACGGGCCCTTGGGGGCGCGACTGGGCCGATTTTTTGGCGCCGGCGGCCGAAAAGTCGCCTGAGGGGTTTTGTTGGGGGCACGGCTGGAGATGCTCTTAACGCACCGGTGCAGCTGATTGTGTGGACTGAAAACTGGAGGTAGCGCTCGCGCATGGGTGCGTAGTATTGTACCCACGGCACGTTCGCGCTATAAGAAATCAACTAGTCCTAGTTCTCTAGCCTGAACTAGCCGTGTGTCAGCGGCAGCGATGCCCTGGTCGTTAGCGAGATGGAGGGATCACAACGACCTAGAAATTGTGTTTTACGCCAAGCTAGAGCTAGTTGTTAGGGATCACAACGGTCATGGTTTGTGTTCATCCCATTCATCAATAAAAGCCCATCGGATTACAGTGTAAAAGGGGAACGGATTACAGTGTAAAACACCATCGGATTACAGTGTAAAGTACATAAACTATAGGTACAATTACACTGTAAAAGGGCAGAGAATTGCAGTGTATGCAAACCTTCACAGTAATTATGGGTACAAATTACACCAGAAATGGACATTTGAACTGTAGTGTAACTACAGTACAAACTACACAGTAATTATGGGTAAAATTACACTGTAAAAAAACATCGGGTTACAGTGTAACTACAGAGTAACCACGCGGTAATTAAGGGTAAATGTACACTGTAATAAGCATCAGACTACACTACAAACAGGGTCATCTATGCAGTAATTATAGGGAAATTTACACCACTAAATTAAAGTGTAAACTACACTACAAAATTTACAGTGTAAATACGCATCGGATTACAGTAAGAAATTAAGACAAACTACAAAGGAAATAAACTGTAATTAAGTGAAAATTACACTCCAACCTGCACAGAAATATACATGGGATTACAGTGTAATTAAGTGAAAATTACATGACAAAATACAATGTGAATATACATGGGATTGCAATGTAAAAAATACATGACAATATACACATGAGATAAGATGAAGAAAACACATTGGCACCTTCAGAAAAAAGGATGGGAATGTGACCAAAAGGATAGAATGTGACAAAATTAAGTGAAATTAGGCGTAACTAAAGGACAAGTTATCCACTCAGAAATTAGGGGGGCCAGTTTCACAGTACTTACTACAAAAGGTGCAACTTAGTAGGGCGCATAAGATAGCAGTGAAGCTCTACATTACAAGTTGCAGTGAAGATATGGGGCAACTAACAGGGAAAAATGCAGGAGAAGCTATCATATATTCTTGCACAAAATACAGTAAAATGGAGGGTAAACAACAATGACTCTGGAACAAACTACACAGTAATTACATGAGTATTCAGGCTAAATTACTAAGTAAACTACAGTGAAGTCCTACGACATACTGCACAGAGATTCCAGTTTATAATACACTGTAAATCTGGGCATATACACTGAATATCCTAGGACATATACACTGTAAATTTGGGCATATACATTGTAAATATGGGCATACACTGTGATACATGATAGTAGTTTACTTAGTAGTTGGGCTAAATTACTGTGTAAATCCTAGGACAAATTACACAGTGATTCCAGAGCATAATACACTGAAAATCTGCACATACATTGAATATCTTGCATATCTCAGAACATACACTGTAATAAGGATTACACTGGAATTAGGGGGGAAATTACACAGTACTGCTAGGACAAATTACAATGTAATTGAACGATAAATTACACTCAACATCTGCAAGGATACACAGTAATTAGGGGGTAACATCCACTGTAACTTTGAGCTACAGTAAATAGAAGCATCAAATTCAGAGAGATTGCTGGAACACATTCAGACACACCTCAACTACCAGTGGAAAATCATGAGCAGCCACCTACAACTACAAAAACTACATTGCATAATCAGGTAAAAAAAACACCCGGATCATCTCCAACTATCATCTAACGCGGCAAAGGATCTAGCAGAAAATACAGGCAAATCAGCCGCTGCAACAACCAGTAAGCCTACATCCACATATACAAGCCTACATCCACGTGAAGAAGCAGGGGAGAAACCCTAGAACCTGCATACCTCCACCATCTAGAGCACAAAAAGGGAGGTGGATCCATGAATAACAAACAAACAGATGAACCACGGATCCATGGAGATGAAAACTCATCCTAGATCTGGAACTACAAGACCACAACACAAGCAGAAACATACGGGGGGAGGGGGAGGCGCCAGAGATAAGGGGAACGAACCTCGGCAGCCAGGGAACGAAGAGAATAGGAAGGACAAATCAAAATCGAACGGCAGAAAAGCTCGGAATCGCCACATAAACATAAGGAATCGCCTCTCTCCTCCGCCGCTCCCTAGCCATATCGAAACAGAGTACCCAAATGAAAAGGGGAGACGACACCCAGTCCAATATTCAAATGGGACAAAAACCAACAGTGGCGGGACGGGTGCGGTTTCGGGTCAAGACAAAGAAACACCAACCCGAAAACAGAAAACCAACCCGAATGAACACAGCGCCAGCAAGAAAAAAGAAAACCAGCGCGAATCTCCGCGCGACAATAGACAGACACAAATTTGAATGACGACGAATTAAAAAACCCTCGACTGTAAAATAGCAAATCCGTTAAAATAAGGCGCTACTGCTATTTAGCAGCAGCGTATATAACCAAAACGCGCTGCTGAAAGCAAAATAGCAGTAGCGTGTCTGTAGTAAACAGCGCTACTACTATAATTGCCATGACCTCGCCGTCAAGCTAGTTATAGCAGTAGCGCCTTATTCCATACAGCGCTACTGCTATTGATATTAGCAGTAGCCCCTTTTAACAAAGCTCGCTACTGCTAAGTTCAGTCCACTCCTTGCACCTAAGTTTAGTCCCAACTCGCTCCACGAACAGGGTGTTTACCACCTTTAATATGTTACTTCTCAAACTATCACAATCACTTGGTCTTCATTGAACTCTGTGTGTAGAATTTGTGGCCGCACTATGAGTCTACTCCGATTCCTAAACCTGTGAGTGCTCGTATTGATAATTCAGATTGTATACAAAAAGTTCATTGATGACCAATGTATTTTTGCATGCTTACACTTAGCAGTAGCGCGTTTTATGAGGCGGCAATACTGATGTGACCATTAATCACAGAATGAAGGATATCACATGTATTGTGGGAGCTATGCCACACATTAATCAACAAGAGAGAGACACTTGTAACGTCAAGGCTCCTGTACATGCAACTACAAAACTTCCATCTACATTTTACATTGGTTCTATCTGCATGAAGGTGTCACCTGTTGAGCCAGAAAAAGACACGGTGATGCCAAACTTCAGAACTCCTTCAAGATGGTAATCCGCACCGTGCCAAGAAACATATCATTTGTATTTATTTAATTAGATACTATGTGATCAATGTGGCCAGAATATTTAATTAGTTTCCTTATAATTAGAGAGTCCTGTTACTAGAAGGTGTCCTTGGAGTCTGTACGTGGGTTGTAAAGGAATAGAGAATAGGTCGGTGTCGGTTGCTAAATTTGATAGTTTTGTTTTGATACGTACCGAATCCAGTTAGGGTGGAGTACGTTTTATTTTCGGTTGTTCTGTGCCTACGTGCACGATATAAATACTAGGAGGTCGATCGTCTAAGGGGAAAGAGGGGGAGTTGAATAAAATACAGAAAACGCATCATGTTGGGATGCACCAAAAATCCTTGTGTTTGCTGATCCGTGAGGGATTTCAGAGCTGCTACGTGTAGGATTTGATCCGTTCAAGTTATTGCGCAAGTTCTTTTTGTTCTTTGGTCTTCTTGCATCTCAGTTCGAGCCACCAACCAGTACTAATGGGGTTTGAGGCATTAGTACCGGTTCATGGCACGAACCGGTAGTAAAGGTCACATTTTCAAACACCACCCCCCATGGATCGCCTATTCAGTTTTAAAAAAATAAAAGAAAATGATGAAATTGTCAAAAAAATAAAAAATAATAAGTTTCCCATGTGATATGTGGTCTGGTTGTTGGAAAAATTTGCAAATGTGAATTTCGACTTTATTTGCAAAATCTCTCTAGAATTTAGTAAAATGGGCATAAGTTTTGCATACTGACTCGGATGAAAAAGAAATTATATGAAAAATCATCTAGTTGAAAAGTTACATGTCAGTCGGTGGAACCTGTCTCATGTAAGCGTACGTGTAAGGTCGGTCCGGGCCGCTTCATCCCACAATACCACTGAAGCAAAATAAGACTAGTAGTGGCAAGAAAGTTGACAACATCTACGTCCACAACAGATTTGTGTTCTACTCGTGCAAAGAGAACTACGCATAGACCTAGCTCATGATGCCACTGTTGGGGAACGTTGCAGAAAAAAAAATCTACGATTTCACCAAGATCAATCTATGAGTTCATCTAGCAACGAGAGAGAGGAGTGCATCTACGTACCCTTGTAGATCGAGCGGAAGCATTCAAGAGAACGTGTTTGAGGGAGTCATACTCGTCGTGATCCAAATCACCGAAGATCCTAACGCCGAACGGACGGCACCTCCACGTTCAACACACGTACGATCAGTGTGACGTCTCCTCCTTCTTCATCCAGCAAGGGGGAAGGAGAGGCTGATGAAGATCCATCAGCACGACGGCGTGGTGGTGGATGCAGCAGGGATCCCGGCAGGGCTTCGCCAAGCGTCTGCGCGAGGGAGAGGTGTAGCAAGGGGGAAGGGAGGCGCCAAGTGCAAGGGTGCGGCTGCCCTCCCTCCCCCCTCTATATATAGGGTCCCCAGGGGGGGCGCCGTCCCTAGGAGATGGGATCTCCTAGGGGGGCGGCGGCCAAGGGGTGCCTTGCCCCCCAAGGCAAGTGGAGGCGCCCCCTCCCCTAGGGTTCCAAACCCTAGACGCAGGGGGGCTCGGGGGGGCACCAGCCAACCAGGGGCTGGTTCCCCGCCCACTTCAGCCAATGGGGCCCTCCGGGATGGGTGGCCCCACCCGGTGGACCCCCGGGACCCTTCCGGTGGTCCCGGTACAATACCGGTGACCCCTGAAACTTTCCCGATGGTCGAAACTCGACTTCCCATATATAATTCTTTACCTCCGGACCATTCCGGAACTCCTCGTGACGTCCGGGATCTCATCCGGGACTCCTAACAACTTTCGGTTTGCTGCATACAAATATATCTACAACCCTAGCGTCACCGAACCTTAAGTGTGCAGACCCTACGGGTTCGGGAGACACGTAGACATGACCGAGACGGCTCTCCGTCCAATAACCAACAGCGGGATCTGGATACCCATGTTGGCTCCCATATGCTCCTCGATGATCTCATCGGATGAACCACGATATCGAGGATTCAAGTAACCCCGTATACAAGTCCCTTTGTCAATCGGTATGTTACTTGCCCGAGATTCGATCGTCGGTATCCCAATACCTCGTTTAATCTCGTTACCGGTAAGTCACTTTACTCGTACCGTAATGCATGATCCCGTGACCAGACACTTGGTCACTTTGAGCTCATTATGATGATGCATTACTGAGTGGGCCCAGAGATACCTCTCCGTCATACTGAGTGACACATCCCAGTCTCGATCCGTGTCAACCCAACAGATACTTTCGGAGATACCTGTAGTATACCTTTATAGTCACCCAATTATGTTGTGACGTTTGGTACACCCAAAACACTCCTACGGTATCCGGGAGTTACACGATCTCATGGTCTAAGGAAAAGATACTTGACATTGGAAAAGCTCTAGCAAACGAACTACACGATCTTGTGCTATGCTTAGGATTGGGTCTTGTCCATCACATCATTCTCCTAATGATGTGATCTTGTTATCAATGACATCCAATGTTCATAGTCAGGAAACCATGACTATCTGTTGATCAACGAGCTAGTCAACTAAAGGCTCACTAGAGACATATTGTGGTCTATGTATTCACACGTGTATTACGATTTCCGAATAATACAATTATAGCATAAATAAAAGACAATTATCATGAAAAAGGAAATATAATAATAATCCTTTTATTATTGCCTCTAGGGCATATTTCCAACATCAACTTGTAATATATTGTTGTTGTGAACCTTCGTTGGATATATTTTGGTTGATCATGTATTCCTATATATGTATATTTTGCTGCTCCCTAAAGCAAGCAAAAAAACAATGATATATAGCCTATAAGCCTGAGTACCCCAGCGAACAGCACCCGGCGTATAGGCCATATATGCCATGGGTAGGCTATAGGCCGTGTACCTCAGCCAAAGGAACCCGGCTTATAGATCATATAAGCCATGGCATGCTATAAGCTATGTAACAGACAAAACACCCGGCTTATAGGCCATATGGAAGCAACGGAAGCCTATATATAAACCGTGTACAGCAGCTATAAGGCACTCGGTTTATATATAACCCGTGCGGCTTGCGTAGGCACTCGCCTTGTATATAAACCGTGCATCGAGAGGAGGCACACGGCTTATAGGTAAACCGTGTAGCGCATAGATGCACTCGGCTTATACAAACTGTAACATGTAGCCGTTAACATCCGGCTGCCGTCATGTTACTTTATTAAACCGAGAGCCTTGTGAAAACACTCGGTTTATATATAAAAGGAGTTTTTTTGTTCAGGCACTCGGCTTATATCGTATAAGACGGTCACTTGTAAACCGTGTCCAATAAACCGGGTATTTTACTCGTCTTATATATAAACCGAGTTCAAACAGGCGTAAGCCGAGTGTATTAGGTACGCGGCTTATATGTTTTTCCCTGTAGTGAGTGCTACCACAATTTTGAATGGTATTATGCTCCTGTTTCAAATAATCAATTATAAATGCTTTAATAAATTATACTCCCTCTGTAAACTAATATAAGAACGTTTAGATCACTAAAGTAGTGATCTAAACGCTCTTATATAATTTTACAGATGGAGTATAAAAAATTATGAATTTTCAGAAGGGATGTGTCTACAGCCACCAAAAAATTTAGGTCCATATTCGAAAGGAGAATTCGAAAAAAACCCTATGTGCCTTTCAAATTTGCCCATGAAATTTTTGGAGGTTGTAGACACATTCCATATGTACACTCACACTTTTTCTAGAATTTTTGAAAACACTTATAATTGATTTTATAAAAAGTGTACAATCTACTATACAATAGCATTTCCGACCTATTACCATGCTGAATATTTTTTGGGGACTGGACCCAGTTCGCGGCCACATCGGAGGTTGAACTGATGCTAGAAATAACATCTGGAGAGACCACCTGCAAGGCCATATATTATGGTGGCAATCAACGGTCACCTAGATCTGGCCGGCCTAGGTGGGTCTCGGCGCTGGGGTCGCTCAGGGGTAAGAAAGGAGGTGCCTTTCCGCTTGTCTCTTTGGTCGGTATAGCGGCGTGGCTCGGGTGAGGTGCTGTTGGGGTCTTGGAGGTTGGGGCGGCGGCCCTGGTGGTGGGAGCGTGGTGCTTGCGGGTGGATCCCATGGCTCAGGGGCTTCCTGGTGGCCATGGCCATGTGGGCGGCGTGGTGGTCGGTTGTGGCATTCGGTGACGGTGGTGCAGCGTCCGTACCATATGCCAAAGGCGGTGAGTGTTGGCGGGGGTGAAAACATGTTCTATTTTCGGGCAGACGGCGGCGCAAAGTTCGTCCCCTTCTTGAAGGTGAAAACATGTTTAGGCATAGCAGCAGAGTTGGTAAACCAAGCACGGAGATAAGAGAGAACACTTCTCTCTATTAGCTAGCTAATTAACAACCTAAATTAACCCCCAAAACCCCTAAACCACCCCCTTTCAAAAAAAAAACCTCAGCTCCTGCCAGCTGCTGACGCGTGGATGCATTTTGGTCCCGGTTGGTGCTACCAATCGGAACCAAAGGCCCTCCTGCCTGGGCTCGCCGCAGCGGCCACGGGGAGGCCCATTCTGTCCCGGTTCATGAAGGAACCGGGACTAAAGGCCTAGGAATTTAGTAACGACCCTTTAGTCCCCATCCACAACCGGGACAGATTGACCTTACGAACCGGGACAAATGACCCTTTTTCTACTAGTGTAACAAGAGAATTTTTTTTCAAACTTGTATGTAATGTGCCTAAATTTTCTTGTTTTTGGTGATAAAGAATCAGAATCCATTTGGCTTGAAGAACTGGGACTAATGGGATGGCCAGGCCCGAACGTTAGCCCTGTTTTCTACTAGTGAGCCATCCATCTCTGCATCGAGATTCGTGCAAATTTTTTATCTTTTTTGTTTCTTTCAAATAAAACAACATATAAACTTCAAACTTTGCAGCACAAAAAACATCTAACTAGAATTTTTCGTGCATCATAAATACTAAAAATAACATTTTTTGAACAAACAAAATTTCATTTTGTATATTTATGTCGGTCACAAAATTTTATAAGTTTTTCTGGTATTGTAGCAAGAATGTTTTGCTATCTTGCAAAGTTTAAAGTTTATAGATCGTTTTATTTGGAAGAAACAAAAAATAGAAAATTACACGTAGTAAGTTAGTCCCGCCGTCCGGGTTTATTAGGCCTCTCAGCATCACAAGCATGTCCCTTTTTATAAGACCCCGCTTTGGAATGGTGCATGCATGCAACCATTTCATTGGTTGTATTGAAAGCCATTGTTGTTGATGCCTTGGCTGAAAAATTAATACACTTCATGCGTGCTTTTTCATTGGCTGCATGCATGTGAGAGAGTGCATTGGGAGTGCAATGGAAGAATTAATGTGAGCAAATTACTATGTGTCTTGGTCTAAGAGAAGTTGTCTTTAGGTCTAATAAACCCAGACGGAGGTAGTAGTTGTCTAGCACGGACCATAAAGCTATATTGAAGGGTAAGAATAGAAGGTGTCCATGGGCCTATGCACTAAAAATCCACGTCCGCGAGCGCAGCAAGTACTGTTTCATGGAGCGCCTACTAACAAGGGAGCGGACAACATGAAGTATGTGCTCTACCTGACCACGTTCATTGTCTAGTATGGCGAGGATGGGGAACTCAAAACCATACGGCCAGCGCAGGTTCTACTATGTGTTTGAGTTTGTTTTGTCCTCGGCTCTAATATGGGTTTGAGTTTTTTTTTTTGAGAAACTGCTATGTGTTTGAGTTTGGAAGCCTTTTTTGCTATAACTAGCGAGCTTTTTTCTGAGAATCGGCTATAAGTAGCTAGCTATGAAGGCCTGCACGTATCGTGGATCGACAAATGGAATTAGCTACCTGCTGGGCTGGATAACCTGGGAGCAACTACTTAACGAGCGCTTCTTCGGGAGCCTCGCAACGATAAGCGCCATTTGGCGTGCTCTCAGCCATTCGCCATGTGTCGCGTTCTGGGCGTTTCCTCCAAAAAAAAAATCCGCACGCGTTTTCGTCTTTTTAAACGGTTTTTTTCCGGTTTTTTTGACGTTTTGGTTTTCCACTGGTCTTCTCTAGCTTGCGCAAAAAAATGCATTTTTTTTCTTTTATGAGAGTCACGGTTTTACTTCCAGGAGAGACACGGTTTTACTTTCGCGAGAATCACGGTCGTGCCTCTCGGAAACGAAAAAAAACACGGTTCCTGTTTTTTTCCTTTCGCGAGAGTCACGGTTTTGCTTCCGTGAGAGGCACGGTTCTACTTCCGCAACAGTCACGGCCGTGCCTCTCGGAAACGAAAAAAACTCCTTTTCTATTTTATTTTATTTTGCGAGAGTCACGGTTTATCTTCCGCGAGAGTCACAGTTGTGCTTTCGCGAGTCATGGTCGTGCCTCCTCGGAAACGGAAAAAACGCGTTTTCTGTTTTTTTTTCGCGAGAGCCATGGTTTTGCTTCCGCGAGAGGCACGGTTGTGATTTCGTTAGAGGCATGGGCGTGCCTCTTTCGGAAAGGGAAAACACACGTGTTCCCGGTTCGGTTTTTTCGTCCGGTTTTTTTCGTGATAAAAAAGTTCGTCAAAACCTATCAACATGAGATCTAGTTTTGGATATCTCGACGCGAGGAATCCAACGGCGAAAGCGGTTCAATATTTGGACGCACGATTTAAGAGATAAAATGTTTTGAATAAATGGATCTACAAAAAGGAGAAAACTCCCAGGTTGCGACAAGTGGCACACATGCAGCACGCCACTTGTTGCAACCTGGGGAAGTTGGAGTGATCTTCGCAAGGAGTACTCCTTAATTAGTGATTTCGGGATAACCTTTGGCTTTTCTTCCCTTGTCCGTGGTCCATCAGGAAACATGGCCTGTAATTTGATCTTCTACTACCAAACCTGGAGCACCACGAAAACATCCAGGAGCACCACGAAACCCTATTTCCACCGCTGCAACCTTCTGTTCCCGTGAGATCCCATCTTGAAGCCTCTTCCGGTGTTCTGCCAGAGGGGGAATCGATCACGGAGGGCTCCTACATCAACGCCAACGCCTCTCCGATGAGTTGTGAGTAGTTTACCGCAGACCTTCGGGTCCATAGTTATTAGCTAGATGGCTTCTTCTCTCTCTTTGAATCTCAATGCAATGTTCTCCTCGATCTTCTTGGAGATCTATTCGATGGAACTCTTTTTGCGGTGTGTTTGTCAAGATCCGATGAATTATGGGTTTATGATCAAGTTTATCTACGAGCAATATTTGAATCTCCTCTGAATTCTTTTATGTATGATTGGTTATCTTTGCAAGTCTCTTTGAGTTATCAGTTTGGTTTGGCTTACTAGATTGATCTTTCTTGCAATAGAAGAAGTGCTTAGCTTTGGGTTCAATCTTGCGGTGTCCTTTCCCAGTGATAGTAGGGGCAGCAAGGCACGTATTGTATTGTTGCCATCGAGGATAAAAAGCTGGGGTTTATATCATATTGCTTGAGTTTATCCCTCTACATCATGTCATCTTACCTAATGCGTTACTCAGTTCTTATGAGCTTAATACTCTAGATGCATGCTGGATAGTGGTCGATTTCTGGAGTAATAGTAGTAGATGCAGAATCGTTTCGATCTACTTGTCGCGGACGTGATGCCTATATACATGATCATGCCTAGATATTCTCATAACTATGCACTATTCTATCAATTGCTCGACAGTAATTTGTTCACCCACCGTAATACTTATGCCATCTTGAGAGAAGCCACTAGTGGAACCTATGGCCCCTGGGTCTATTTTCCATCATATAAGTTTTCAATCTACTTTATTTTGCAATCTTTACTTTTCAATCTATATCATAAAAATATCAAACATATTTATCTTATCTTATTATCAGATCTTACTTTCGCAAGTGGCCGTGAAGGAATTGACAACCCCTTTATCGCGTTGGTTGCGAGGTTCTTGTTTTGTTTGTGTAGGTTCATGGGACTTGTGAGGAGCCTCCTACTGGATTGATACCTTGGTTCTCAAAACTGAGGGAAATACTTACGCCACTTTGCTGCATCACCCTTTCCTCTTCAAGGGAAAACCAATGCAGTGCTCAAGAGGTAGCACAACGTCGCCGCGCACCGAGCCGCTGGCGGGCCCTAGCCCAGATGGAACCCGAAAGGGCCAAGATCTGGGGCGCGCAGGAGGTGTGGGCGGGAGGGGGAGATTGAGGCAGGGCGGGGTGCCCGCAGCCGGCGGCCGGCGGCGGTGGAAGGGGAGGGCGGCCGGCGGCGGGGGTGGGATCAAATACTGTGGATATGTGGAATGCAGTTCATTCTTTCATTTTTTTTCTCAAGTCCCCTGGATTCCACATATCCAAGTTCCCTGCATTCCACATGTCATAGTTGTATCTATAATGAAAGAATGAAATTGGATATGTGGAATGCAGTTCATTCTTTCATTCTCGGAAAAATAAGTTTGTTCTTTTGATATGGCACCGAGGATCAAACACTGTCAACTTATTCAGAGAGTGATACAGCTAGCTATACTATACTTTTTCCCAGCTAGTGACAATTAAGTTACTAGTGGCACCACTATATGAAAGTTCTCTAGCTGCTCTTGCACTGAAATTTATAGGAGCCATCATCAGTTGATGGTTATCTCAGCCTGAATCCTGTAGTACTACCCAATGTTTCAAACTGTACTGGCATGAAGGTGGCAGTCTTATGAGACAGCTGTGAATTCTACCCTACATGGGAAGTGAAAAGTCTCGATATGCTCTGTACTTTTTATTATTGGCAACAGGTTATTTGTGCGTTGAGAAACCGATTAAGAGTTTGTTGCAAATATGATGAGAGGTGACTGAATCATGTATGTTGCTTATGCATGACAAGTGTTTGGGCATGATTCATTCATTTGGATTTGGTTATAGAAATTCAGAGATGAGCAGAGCAGAGCTGAGTGGGGGAGATGACTGACGGTAGTATCATGTAGTAGTGTTTTCTCACAGTTGAAGTTGTAACAGTTTCGGCATTCACGTGGATGGAAAAGAAGCCTGGGTTCCGTTTTGTACCTTGGCAACTGCAGAGTGATTGTAGAGGTTGACGGAGATGACTGCCTGTCAGGAGCTCAAACTCTGAAGACTGAAATTTCTTAATTAATCATGCCCAAAAACATTCCCTGCTGCTTATTCCGAGTAAAACAGAGTACCACGGAGTAAAGAAAAGACCATGTTTTGGGCATGATTCATTTGGTTTCAAACCTTTGCAGCTGGTTGCAGAAGAGGATGGAATGGCTCCCTTACACCGTGGAGAGTAAAAACAGTATACTTCAGACTTGTAAACTGTACTAATCTAACGTGCCTGAAAGCACATTTGTTTTTTATATTAGGGTTTATTTATGGCTCAACAGAACAGTTATTTTATCTATAAAAAAATCCAGACTAGTAACATGCATTTAGTTCTACTATTTTTCTTTTCCATCATTAAGCCAGCAGGGGACGAACGAACTGGGCCTGGTTCGTCAAGGCCCAAATATGCTGCCGTGCTGCATGCGTGCGAGCAAAGAAAACCCACTACGATTCACCCCGTCCCCGTGCGTATGTGCATGTTGCCGATCCCCACATCGACGCCTCCATCGCCACATCTACGCACGCCCTGTGACGAGCAATGATTCGCCCCCGCGGCAGTACCCCGGCCGTGCTGGAAGATGACGACCTGCTGGGGGAGATCCTCCTCCGTCTCCCTCCTATGCCGTCCTCCCTCCCGCGCGCCGTCACCGACCACGGATTCCTCCGCCGCTTCCGCGCGCACCATCGGGAGCCACCCCTCCTCGGCGCCTTCTTACATCATCCCGGTGATGAGCTCAAGTTTACTCCTATCCTGCCAGCTCCGGACTGCATCCCTCCTCCGTACATCAGCAAAGGGGCCCGCTTGCTCAGTTGCCGCCACGGCTGCTTCCTCATCA
Organism: Triticum dicoccoides; assembly: GCF_002162155.2. Classification (NCBI taxonomy): domain Eukaryota; kingdom Viridiplantae; phylum Streptophyta; class Magnoliopsida; order Poales; family Poaceae; genus Triticum; species Triticum dicoccoides. The sequence continues at coordinate 773,371,908 of NC_041393.1, forward strand.
TACACCGGGAGCGCGTGGATGTTTTCGTGTGCGATCACACCACCAGCAGCCATCATCGTGTGCCAATTCTACCTGAGTTCAAGGGGCGTTACATCAATGGGGCGGTGCTTTGTGCTTCCCGCGAACGGGGCCACGTGCACGGAGATTGCCACTCCACCCCCTTTAAGGTGGTCTTGCTACTTGTGTACGCTAAGAATGGTCGACCTCTCACCTCTGTTTATTCCTCTGAGACTGATACATGGGCCGATCTCATCTCAACAGAGGTTCGGCATCATGGTTGTTTTGACGATTATTTTAGCACCCTTGTTGGTAATGTACTTTACTAGTCATTTAAGTATGCGATGCAGGGTATACTTTGGTTTGATTTGGAAAGTCAAATCCTTGATGTGCTCGAGGGGCCTCCTCATATGTATCATTCAGGCAACCATCAGATCATCCAGGCAGAGGATGGCACAGTTGGTGTTGCCATGATGTCTCACCATTACAACAACATTCAGATGTGGCAGAGGAATGTGAATTGCCATCGTGTATCCACATGGATGTTGTGGAAGATCATTGAGATGCATAACATTCTTGGGATCCCTCCTCAGGTCGAGGGACAGAAGACCTGGCCGAAATTTATACTAGGATATGTTGAGGATACCGATGGGGTATTTTTATATATGAACGGGGGTGTCTATATGGTTGAACTAGAGTCTATGCAATCTAGGAAACTTTGCGAAGCCCGTAATACTATTACTTACTGTCATTCTTTCAGGAGTTTCTATGCACCAGGTGATAGCTCATTCCTAGTACTCATATTGTATGAGTGATCTAATCTTGTTATATTTCGTTCGTTGATGCTCGAACGCCTTTGCTAGATAGATGATCATAGCGACCTTACTGTTTAATACATGTTATCATTCATATAAAATGTTCAATGAGTGATTGGAAAATCAGATGTCAACCGTTTAACTCATTAGGCATGTTTGAAACGTCGAAGCTAGTTATATTCTGTTATCCAGTATCTCTAATGTCGTTGTTCAGAAATTTCTTAATCCCTCGGTCAGTCATTAGGCATGGTCGATACAACTATTAGTCATGTGTTGGTATTACCTTCTGATTTACTGGCTGTGATGTAATTATTTATTTGGTTGTTCCTGTTCATTCATCCGATAGCATGGATCATTTGAACAAATAATTTACCAGCTCCGCACTGCTGTATACTCGATGATAGCTATATATTGTATAGCTCAATTGTATGAATGCATATCGTATATGGTATCTCACGTACCTTAATTCTTGATGTGAGCAGGTGGAAGGGAATTAAACTAGCCGGCGGGCCCGTTAGATTTAGAACATGGATAGCTATCATCCTGCTGCGCAGGTTGGTTTCATCAGATTGCCTGCGTTAATGCAGTGACGGCCCTTGATTGCAATGGAGCCAACCAAAGGCTAACAACTGTGTTGTTGCATATCTTGCAAAGACAAATATTGTAGTTGTTGGAGGCAGAAGCGATGCTGGATCAACAGTTTGTTTCTTAGATTTTTTTTCTCTTCATATCTTTGGCAAGGACAAGTGGTGTGTATTTTATATGATTTCTACCAAACTTTGATGTGGTTGCTAGAATAATAGACTAATTGTGATATCTATATATATCCTCCAGTTGCTTGCTGTCACGTGAAGAATTCGCAAACATTTATTCGGTTGGCTTGTAGCAGGTTAGTCCTCAGGCACAGGGCCCCATGTATTCGGGGCCCCAATTTTTTCTATGCAGTACTACTAGGCTTCATTAGCGATAGAAATGGGCCTCCTGGCGCGCGCCTAGCGCCTAGCGACCGAGACCCAGTGAACAGCGATCAAGATTCACTCAGGGGGAATTGGTAGCTATTAGAAACCACAAATCATGACAACAATGGACAAGAGACTCTACTCAGCAAGTTGCGTGAGATGTTCTTGTCTACCCTAGGCAAGCTATCAAACAATGTTGCCAACATCTGAATATTTACCTTCACGCAAAACTTTAGATCTCGTGTGAAATCTAACATCATGGACCGAGTAAGAAAAACTATTTATCAACATGTTGATACTAATGATTCTGGATGACTAATTCTGATAACTTACACAAAATTGTAGATCCATGAAGTGTATAGGAGGGTCTGTGAAAAATAATGCCTCATCACATGCAGTATACACACGACCATGTTGAAGAAACAATTATTGTCGATAGACTGTTAAATGTTAATTGCCTTGATGTTTTTTGATACTTAAGCCCATTGGATAGGGTATCGAGCTTCGCAACCATTTCTTCCTCAAAAATGCATGATAAGAATCATAATAATGTATACTGTCACATTATATATTTCTAAATCTTGCTTACTCCAAGCATTCGACATCATTGATCGGCATCATGTAGTTGCAGAGCCCGACAACTAATTCGCGAGGATCCGTGGGCATGATGGGGAGTGTGGTGGGGCGTTTGTCTTCGACCCCGTCAGGTGCGGAGGTCAACATCAGAATTAGATAAACTTTCTTCATCATTAGATTGGTGGTATATTGAACTTCCTTTTAGCTTATTCAAGTCTGACTCAACCAATATCACTACTAATTTTCAGCAAGCGTATCATATCCTCTAGTAAAAATTTAAAAAATCAACATTTATATAAAATTTTGAGATAAAATAATGAAATCATGTATGAAAATGAAATACTTGGGTAAAATTATCAGACAATGCATCTTCTGTCCAATATTCCATATAATTTAGCATAAAACAATCCACCTGCTAGGATATCATCCAGAGGAATAAAATTATCAGACGATGCGCTACAATATTAGAAAATGATGTTCTAGGATATCATCCAGAGGAATAAAATTAACAAACAATCTGAACAAGCAATAATGTTCATTATACCCACCTGCTAGCATAGGCTAATAATTAATGCACTAAATTCTTTTTTATCAAGGTTGTTTCGACAATAGTTTCTATTACATGATATCTTTGTGTTCATGAATACCAAGACAATGATTTTCAATTTGTAACGCTTACCAATACGTTTGTATTGCCTTCTGAAACTGTTCTACGACCATCCATTTGTAACACTAAGCTCGAGCCACTTATGATCATCATTAAACTCACGACTCTATTGTCCAACCTTCGATGCTTATCAAGTCCCAATAACTATTTTATATGAAAATGGAATAGAGATTCATGCAAAACAAAAGATATGTCAGCCGACCCATGTGTCATCGGCCCAACCGGTTGCTCCTTTTCCCTATGGTCGGCGGTGCAGCCTCACCACCATGCCCTCTCCGTCTCCTCCGCTATGATACCACCACCGGCGATAATCCATCTACACCTCCCTGGGCATCAAATTTTCTCAGGAAAGCACACACACCCCGCTAGAAAACATCAACCTTTGAATCCCCGCCACCTGTGCTGCCGCTACATATCATCGCCATCTCTGGGTCACTCCTGGCCGAGACATTGCCAACGTCTAGCATCTCGCTAGCGCTAGCCATGATGCCACCATCTTCTATTATGCAGCTCTGCGTCGCTCTCACAAGAATTAACCGACACAATTAAAAGTTTCAGTTGCATGTGAAATAGCAATTGCACTCAAATATACATATGGGCATGTGGAATTGGGGAAGATAATGCCTGAGAATAGATATTTGTCATTGGGAAAATTTATGTCCCTACACTGCACAAAATTATTTTAGGAAGGATGAATAAAGACATGTTAAACTCTGTATCGAGGGTTTGACTGCTTGAACATAAATCATCTTTTAACAATTCTAGTTTTCCACAGGCATGCAAACCCCAAGGAACAAATATTGCTAATCACATTTAGACAAATTAATATCAAAGTGACAAACATTGCTTAGAGAATGAAAGCCCTTGGAAGTGTATTGCACAAAGTGCCACTGAAAGGAAAAGATTTGAACACTTATTGAGGAGGAGAGAAGTTACAATCCGGCAAAGTTGCAACATCCTTACAATAGTTCACCAATTTTTGAAAATGATACTCGTAACTATTACAACAATCATGTTGTCCTTGATACACGGGAAATAATGACTAACAACACATATCTGCATGTGTAACTAACTACATGTGAAGTATTAGGTACTACAATATGAACACTACCTAGCCGGACTACTTTAATAAGCACAGACCAAAACAACAGAGTTGAAAAAATGTTGGAACTAACAATACCACACCGCCCACAAGTAGTCCTGCCAATTGAACAAACAACAACCCAAGTCAACACTTTCTACCATTCAAGTCTTTTTAGCTTCTCCCTGTTCCTCCAGTTCTCGAGCTTCTCGGTTGTTCATTTCATCTTCAAATCATCACATCTGAGTTATACATATCTTTTCCTGCTATATATTGATCCCATTTAGCTTAATAAACCTAACATATTGGTGCCTAAAAACACAATGGTGAGCTATTCTTAAAAGAACGCGAAGATGAACCTGAGATCAACTTACAGAACATACATCTGTGCAAAGGTAATAACGGAGATGACTATTGATTGTAATCTTTTGTTGCAATCCTATACCATAAGCAAGCATTGGTACAACTGAAACGGATGAAAGTGGAAAGGATACCTTGCACCTACCTGCGGTACTTCCAGAGAACCATGTGTGGACCATCTTGTTTGTGCCTTCATCGTGGTGGCTCTGCCGAGCACCGCACAACACCAGACATCATTCGCATGCGAGCCCAGAAGTGCTTTTAGGCCACTCGATGTAGCAGAACGAGTGCACTCTCTTGGCACCACAGTTAGCCGGAAGCCTGCATGATGTGGACCGAAGCCAAGGGCTCACTGGGTGGCCTGAAGCCAGGGGCTCATGGAGTGGAGGCAGGCCGCCGGCGGGCGCATGAAGAGGCCCGCGTTGGGCGTCAATGTGGTGATTTTCTGCAATTCACTCAGCAAGAGCCAAGCCAGGCCACCAAATCTATAATTTGGGACATCCTCCATGAACACACGGCGTAGGTATCTCCGGTAGGGAGCAACACCAGTGCTAGTAGCAATCATGATATGGGTTGCATTTGTGTCAGTCTCGGGTAGGAACATTATTTTGCCAGAAGGTCCTGGGGTCAGAAACAAAGGCAGTGAGATGCATAAACTTTAGACATCCATCATCTGCCATGAACTATGATTATACAAAATTCTACCAGAAAGAGCATGTGCATACATGTTGGGTTTGTATCTTGGAACAGGAAGAAGAACATTGTTTAAAGGACATTTATTATATGCATCAAAATTTGACTTTTATCCAAAAACAATAATCAAGTATGACAAAACTGATAGAATAGATCCAGATGGAAGCAGGATAGAACAGAGATAGCCATATTAGTAATAGTGATAGCCATACTATAAGAGGCTCTTGGTACATAGTAGAATTTGTTATTTGTCTGGCTAGTGCATAAGAAGTTGATCTTAGTCCGAACTCAGAATATACACTGTAAACTAGTGGCACTGTGAAAAAATGCCCTCTTTCTTAATATTTTGGAAGAATGGTTACTATTTCATCTTAATTTATATCCTCCCCGATGTGCATTTAACATGGACTAAGAACATTTTGGTAAAGGATTCAGAAATAGATCGTTTGGCGCAAATGAACTTTAGGAAAATGTAATTAACGGAGAAAACTGTCTTTCTAGAGTTAGATAGAGGCACTCATATAACACTGCCAACACAGAGGAAAGGCTTTACATCCATCTAAAAGAAATCAACTGACCTATCAGCTGAATCTTGCCCACCTGGTCTCTCCATCAAATGAGCCCCCATACCTAGTAGATGCAATCGAGTACAGACGGACATTCTGTGGGTTTCCAGGCTCTTTGAGTTCTCTCCTTGACAGATGCACACAAGGTTCAGCGAGTGACAAAGATAGATGTGGACAACAGGGGCGATAGCAGATGTAATGAATAGATATTTGGTACTTGAGCTTACCTAAAGTAATTCTCCTATAAATAAATTCAAGCAGCGTACTCAAATCAGTGTCTATAACTTTAATCATAATTTCATTCAGTACAACATAATTTGGTATGTTTATCCTCTTATTTAGTAACACAAAGAGTCCGCTGTCCAGTAAACCCAAATCAATGTATACAGTTTTGAAAATAATTTGTTTCAGTATGTGATTACTTGATATGTTTATCCTCCTATTTAATAACACCAAGAGTTCCCAGTTCAGCATTCTAACAGAGGACGAAACTGAGAATGGTGGAAACGGCTCTGCGCCTTCCAGTACGGCACATTGTCGCCAAGGTCGACGACGACATGGCACGTCTCTCCCGGAGCATTAGGGCCTGTGCCGCCCGCTCGATCGAGATGATAGTGGCCATGTAAGGCCCATTGGGCTTGTATGTGTTGAGCGGCGGCCCCTTGGCGCTCTCAAGGTCGAGTGGCGTGACGGAAACCTTGCTCTTGCTCGACTGCTGGACGGCCATGCTGACATGCCTCCAATGAGTCGCGGCCTTGCTGTCAGACGCCAATGTGGTGTCCATCCATGATTTGTTGCCGAAGCTGAGATAGTTGCTACCCCGAAATGTAACAAAGGGCAAAATATAAACGTACTGATGGTGTTGGGAGCACCATCTGTCAAGGCTTTGAGTTGGAGATGTGCAGCATATCACCCAAGTGCCCTAAGGAATTCCTGAACGTGCATGTATGTACGTCTACTGATATGTGTATGGGTGAGCGATGCTAACTAATCTGTGCAATCTAGCTATGTAGCACGAAGCCACAATTATAGCTCTAACTAAAACCTGTTAGCTTTTTAACCTTCATCATGTATCTGCATGTTTACTTTTTAGTTCTGCATGTAGTAGCGTGTCTGTGCAGAGGTACGTGCGAGGCGTACACCTGATGGTTCAGTTTGAAGAGCATGCATGGTGAGACTCCAATGTGCAGTGAGAAGCTGCTGCATGCAAAGATCTGAAGCTAACGGGCTGCACAAGTTATCTAGGAAGTTGTTATGCATGCGTGTGTTAGTGCCATAAGAATAGGTGATGGATTAGTTGGTTAGTGGAGCAGGTCGTGTGCACAAGAGCCGGACACGTTGTAGCCTGGCAGCGCGTGTGAGATAGCTACTTAAAGCATTGTAGTTCAGTTTGTCTAGTCAAGATATACAGAGAAGAAAAGCCGTGAGCTGTGTGAGACAGCACGGCACCAAATATCCTGTGTTCTTGTGTGTGTTGTGTGAAACAACCAAGAGAGAAGAGGTGAGCTGAGAGAGTCGGCTCCAACAAAACCTGCTCCCTGATCGAACCAATTCGTCCAGCTGTGCAATCCAGATTCCAGTGCCCAGCAAATCACGCACTAATAACACCATTAGTCCACCATGCCATAGCATAAAGGGATGTGGAGACACACACCTGAATTCCGGAACTCCTGACGGCGCGATCCTGCAGGCTAGAAGAGGAACAACAATTAGATGAATACACATATTTCATATGTCACAAAGTTGTCACAACGTATCAATACCATGCATCAAAAGAAAATAGAAAAGACAAAGATGATCAGAATGAGTGTCCATTAGGTGCGCCAAACTAACTGCATCAAGGGATTACTTTGTTTGGAGAGTACAATCAATGTTTTGGCTGCCGGGTTAAATCTCTCTTGGTTGTACTACATGAGACAAATTATGGCACTTGAATAAATGAAACCCGCATTCCTCATTGTGAGGGCCTGAGCAAGTATTAGTTCCGATCCATAAAGCATGCGGTCTCTCTTTTTCAAATCATTATGTATGTGATTATATATCATTAAATATTATCAACCTATATTGAATCGCGACTCTGCATAGATAATGAAATCGAATAGTGATATCTCACTGAATTCAACATCGTTTCTGCTCCGGTGCTCCCCCACTGGGTTGAACGCGAGAGGGAGAAACACAAGGACGGCTGATATCTGTCAAAAACGATTCGTGAAGAGGGGCACGATCGTCTTTTTATGTCCGAGGAGAGCGCGCGTACAGCCCTGTACAAGCCCGCACCAGCGCGCGTACAGCCATGTACAAGCCCGCACCGGCCCGATTACTTTTGTACAATGAGGGTATATATGTATTGTACGTGGGCGTATCGTTTTCCCTTGTCACGTGCTGCGGTCGTGGGCGTGGGCGGCGGCGGTCGTGGGCTAGCCACGCGGCCACGCGGCGCACGAAAACTTCCAAAAACGTCACATCCTATAAAGAGGGAGGGGAACCACCACCGGCCGCATCGCCCCCACCATTTACCCCCAAATCGGCTCACTCCATCTCTCCTTGCCGCATCGTCTCCCCTGCGTCTCCATCGCCCCGCCACCGCACCTACTCGCTCAACCCCACCGCCTCCCTCTCTCCGGTGGGTTCTCTTAGGCTTCGATGGCGGAAGGTGGTGGCGCTACCGCCGCTGCGCTCGGAGTTGCGGTCGAGGCTGCGAACACCGTGGTAGATGCCGTCCAAGAAGTGGCCGCCGTCGGCGGTGCGGGAGATGCTGCACCCTCAGTCGCTGGATCGGTCGCTGCGGCGGCGGATCTGGTGGAGCAGGGGGTTGTGGGCTCGGACTCCGTCGTGCCGGACCTGGTGGTGACGGCGTCTCATGGCGCACTGGATGCAGGTGCGGAGGCGAGCGACATGAAGGTGGTGGATGTGGTAATCCTTCTCGTTCCCCTCCTCTCTTAGTTGTAGTTGTTAAGCAGAAGATTTAGTAGATAGGGTTTTTTATTGTAGATTTTTGATTGAATGCGGCACCCCCTTGTGCTTGTTAGGGTTTTTTGATTGAATGGGGAACCCCATTAGAGAGTTAGGGTTTTTTGTAGTTGATTCGTGGTTGAATGCTAGAGAGCTCATAATGACAATTATGTTTTTATATTAGAATCTGGATTGCCTCATGTGCTCAGATTTTGTTCTGTGTTGTATATGTTGTTAGATTTGTTTTGCATATTCCCTCAGTGGGCCACGGCAGGGGCTGAGCCGCCACCCAGTGTATCTATTAAAGTTGATATTGTACAAATGAGGTTAAAATCTTACTTTGTTCATTTGAAGTCTATCAATTAATTGTTGAAATGAACACAATACGTTTAACTAGTGCACAATTTCAAAATAGTTAGGAGCTTCACTTCATTATCTATAAACTCAAATTGTAGGTAGGTTTATTTTTGATCTGTAGGATTCCTGTACTTATAAAGTGAACCATAAGTAGGTTTGCTAGACATGCAACTATGCCAGATGACCAACTCATATTAAATTGTTGTTGCATAACTCCATGCATGAATGTCATATGAATCATCCAGTAGATGTAGTAGTTAGGGTTTTTTAATTAGATGTTTAGTTAGGGTTTTCTTGTATTGGATTCATTTATAGCCAGTTATATGTATGATCTATGATTGAATCATCGAGTAGATGTAGTAGTTATGGTTTTATTAATTAGTTGATTAGTTAAGGTTTATTTGTACTATTCATTTATAGATAGTTATATAGATTCTGTGATTGAATGAAACAGTAGATGTACTAATTAGTGTTTCTTAATTAGATGTTTAGTTAGGTTTCTTTTGTATTGGATTCATTTATAGGCAGAGATAAATGTAATTAAATGGTGTGACTGAATGATGCAGTAGAAGTAAGAGTTATGGTATTTTAATTAGATGTTTGAGCTAGTGTTATTTGTAGTGGATTCATTTATATCCAATGATATATGTAAGGAAATTGTGTGATTCAATGTTCCAGTGGATTTAGGAGTTAGTGTTTTTTAATTAGATGCTGGAGTTAGGGTGTTTTAATTAGATGTAGGAGTTAGGCTTCACCATTTCACTTATTCTGACATATGAGTGATCATTGAGAACTGCTCTGAACTAAATATTTATTAATATTTACAATTGAAATGAAAACCTGACATGTTTGTGAAGTTATATATAAAGGTCCTATTTGCATTATCTGTGAAAAACTGCTACCTCATTGGTTAATAAGAGAGGAATGATATTCATTTATACCTTCATATGCATGTTCAAAAGCAAAATCTGAATTTGTATGTCCATATGAATGAACTTATATGTTCATAACCCAATTGTTTAGTATCTATATAGCTTGATATATAGTCTATGAATTCGTTGTTGAAATTTACATACCATGTGTAACCTGTGCACCTTTTCAATATAGTTAGGAGCTTTCCATCATTATGCAAAATCAACTTGTTTGTAATGACATTATTTGAACTGCAATTTAAATCCTTGTAAATGACTTGCTTGGTTGACAATATAGCAGAAGGAGGATCTTGTTGGCAAGAAGAGGAAGTGGGACTCATCTGGCTACTACCCTTATGAAAGTGATGAGGATGAGCCGTACAAGGTAAGGCCTACCTGAAATGTTATTTGTGCATTGACTTAGTGTTATATGTTTATAGTATTTGAATGCATAATGTATTAATGTCAGTCATTAATGTGTGCAGTATCAATCTGGAGATGATGTGGACTAGGGGAACGTCGAGTCCTTTGAAGAGAAGGTGGTGCAGAAAATCAGGGCCCAAGGATCTGCTATGTACTACAACTGGAAGAAGGAAAAGTACCGGTGCCCCTACTGCAGCAGGCCCAAGCCCAAGTCTGGGTTGATGGAGCATCTGATGGAACGTTGTCGGGCTACATCCATCAGCAGTGATGAGTACAAGATCAGGGCTCAGCATTCTGCCCTCCACAAGGTCCTGAAAAACCATAACATGTAGTTGCCCTAGACCCTGCTTGTCATATGATGGAGGAAGGCTCAGTCCTTTTGGTGAACTTTATGTGGTATTTTTATGGTGGAAACTTTTAGTGGTAATTTAGTATGAACTTTATCTAATTGTAGTGCTGTGATGTGTGGTCTAAACATATCTAATATGCTAGTGGTCTGCATCAGCAAGTGTGTAGTGTGGATGCTGCTATCTATGGTAGTAATATATATTGCTATCTACATTTGTGTCCCTTAAATTTTCCATTATGGTTCCTTAGATGTATGATTTGCTTGAATGTAGCTGCTGCAATGATGAGACATGCCGCATCAGTGTTGCTTCACTGATCAGGCATGCTGCAAACACTTCCCATGTTGCGGCCATGTGGAACATGCTGTGGAATGGTGCAATAAATTCCCATGTTGTGGCCACGTGCAACATGCTCTGCCCATAAGCAAATCGGACCAAATGTAAAACTTTGCGTTAAGTTAATTAATGTTGTTTAGTGAAGTAAGTGGAAATTGTTCATCCACACATATTACATCTTTCCTTCATTTGAGGAAGCAAAAACAGCAAATACTCCACCATATGATCAAATATTCCAATAACTGAGCACATATTCCATCATTTCATGAAATACTAATAAAAAAGTAGTTAAAGATGGTGTGTGTGTGTGGAAAAAACAACATTTCAATAAATGTGTAATGATTATTTGCAATATGAAGGAGTTTTTTTCATGAAATGCAAGTTGATTAAATGAAATATGAAAGATCTCCTTTTGTAGAATTTATAGTGGTTCCGTGAAGCCGCATGTTTCGAACCGGCATTGGGCAGGGCATAAAAATTTCAGAAAAAATTCAAAAATTGTGACCCACATTTTCTTGTACATGGTGACCCACATGTGCCAAACATTGCTATGAAAGAAAATTTCGAAAAAAAATAATATTTTACAATGCCCCCTTGAGGTATAGACCGATCACTAGTAGAAAAACACCTAATAGTCCCGGTTCGTAAGGGCCTTTAGTCCCGGTTCATGAACCGGGACTAACGGGTCATCACTAATACCTCCACCCATTAGTCCCGGTTCAAACACGAACCAGGACCAATGTGCCTCCACGTGGCCATGTGCGCCGAGCCCAGTAAGGGGGCCTTTGGTCCCGGTTGGTGGTACCAACTGGGACCAAAAGGCATCCACGCGTCAGCATTCCAGTG
>NC_041393.1:773384295-773389518 GCF_002162155.2 Triticum dicoccoides
ATGTCCGTGCTTGGTCGACGCTACGTACTATATACATAAGTGATCGAGAGAACCATTGAGTACAGAAGTTCGTCATGCATACCGAGAGAAGTGATCGATCGACCTCTCCTTCTCCAAGAGATTGGTCGAACAACAAGTTTTCGTATCATGTATCCGACGCTACTGGCTACATACATGTACAATATGTATAAGATCTCTTAATTACAATCCCCTAGCTATTGAAATCAATTTCCACATGGTATTCTCCGGCTAAATTGATGACGTGGTCAAGAAAGAATCCCGCCAATTCCTCTTGAATTGCTTTCATGCGATTTGGTTCTAGGAGTTCATTCCGCATCTGCCACGTCTAATTTGAAGAAGGGGGGGGGGGTAATTAATACATATATATGAATGAAACTCAACAGAAATGATGATGTAATAAAATGAAATTGTGAATATTATTGCTTACGCACTTCATACTATCTTTTAGAGTAGCCCCGCTTGTTTTTCAAAGTCGCATTGTGGATGAACTCGCACACGTAGTATCCACAGAAATCATTCCCTTGTTCCTGCCACAAGCACTTTACGAGAAATAGAGGTCAATCAAACTGATAATGAAGCATTATAAATGGCATTGATGAAAGTATAGCTATAGAATCAACAGGAGATGCGCGCAACTAGCTAGCCAGTAGTACTTACTTTCGGGTATATATGTCGCAGCTCCTTCGGCAGTCCCGGAGCTTCTGCGGTGAACTGTTTCCAAACCCTGCAAGACAAAGAAAATAATTATTATTACTTGAGATATCAGGAAATGAACAAAAAGTTGCTGATATGGTGCGATAATGATCGGTTAAACTTACTTGTTGAGCAATTTAGTCATGTCCGCATAGGTTTCGGGTTCTTTCCGTCTCAAGTCTAAGACGGTTACTAGTCCCGCCTCAAGCTTAATCTCCAGAAGAACATAGTGGTACCTGCGCACGCATGCATAACTCATCAATTACATTACTATAACCTCGCTCGAGTAATAAGGGAAAACGAATTTGCAGACCACAGTAACACTCACTTGCCGTTGTAAGGAAAGAGTATGGTATCTTTGTTTTGATTTTTGAGCAACGATCGTAGCAAGTTGTCCTCGGCCTCTTTGACGTCCTTTTTAACCAGAAATTCATCTATGATATTTGTGTTAATGAACCCAATATCATAAATTTCTTGTTTTTTGCACTCGACGATCTTCAATCTGCATAATATATTGAGGATAATTAATTATAAATACATGCAATGAAAGAGACGAGCTATATATAGAGATTTTATGACAGAAATAGTAATTACAAACAGTAGCAAAAGACCATTAGTTTATCGAGGGCCTTTTGATTGAAGAACGCGAAGAACTCATCAAATGGAACAGTCAACAGATCACTTGCAACGAGGTCGTGCTCGTCCTTAATATTCAGATACAAAGCATTCGTCCCCCCAGACTCTCTGCAGGTTTTCATGTACCAATTATGGAATCTTCGCATCATTGTTGTCAGAGATTTTTCAGCTTTGACGAGAGGCTTCCTGTACTCGTATTTGTGTTCATCCACCTCCAAGAAATCAGGAAGTTGATCGTCAGGCAGGTAATCTCCAAGATTGCCATAACCGGCCACCATCCCCGGAGCATTAGACACATTGAGCGGGGGGCACGATTGCTGTGCTTGTTCGCCGAGCTGGGCAATTTTTTCCCCTCTGCTCGTTCTTTTAACCTTTTATCACTGACAGTACTTCTCGACCGCTGGGCTTCAAGATATGTCTATTCAGTAATGCGCTGATAGTTGGTTCTCGGTGGAGACTTTGGTGGTTTCCTCAGGGCATCGATAGTGCGCTTTGCTTTCACAGGATCTACCTTCTCCTCTGGAGGTGGATGTCTCTTTGCTTTCACCCCTTCGAAGAACTCCTTCTCGTGGGTCCGCACAATCGTATCGTTTTCCTCCTCGGTCCTCTCATACGGTAACTTCTCTAGAGGCTTGAGAGATGGACCGTATCTGTATTGCCTCCTGCCTCTGGTTGTGCTGCTAGACGCCGGAGCAGACGGAGCGGCTGCGACGTCTGTCTTCTTTCGTGCTTGCTTACGAGCCAGAGGAGAAGGAGTACGACGCGCCGGAGCAGCCGGGGCGGCGGCGGGTCTCTTCCGCCCTTGCTGGCAAGGCGGAGAAGGAGGAGGCTGCTGGCTTCTCGGGAGCGCCGGCGCAGGCGGAGAAGGAGGCGGAGTGCCGCCACGCACCGAAGAAGGAGGCGAAGTGCCGCCACGCATGCCCTGATCGTCACTCGCCGGAGTGCCCTGACTCGCCGGAGGAGGAGGAGGAGGCGGAGGCATCCAGTTCGGAAGGTTGATGAGCTCCTTCCGCCATAGGCATGGAGTCTTCAGAGCAGAACCCAGCCTAGTCTCCCCTTCACCGGTAGAGTGGTCAAGCAGGAGGTCCTCAAATCCCTCCGTTATTTCATCCACCATCACCTTAGCATATCCTTCTGGAATCGACCGGCAGTGATAAGTTGCTCCGGATCTAGTAGGATAAACAGAGCCTACAACCACCTTGACCTTCAAATTCATCCATCGCGCCATAATGTGGCAATGTTGAGACTCCGTGATAGCATCCATAGGATAGCTGGCAGGTGCCGTCAAGACATGCTCCGGCTGAAGCAGCTCGGTGGAAGCTATGCTGCTTCTCCGCTGAGATGGCGGGGTAGCTTCGGGGGAAGCTTCGGCAGGTCGTTTGCTGCGATCTGCTGCTTCTTGTGCTCTTCTCGTTCCTCTAGCCCCATTACCCTTTCGTGCAGTGCCTGCAGTTGGCCCTGCTCCAGTTTCTTCCTCCTCTCGTGGGTTTTGTAACCCCCTGCGTCCGGAAAACCAACCTTCCACGGAATGGAGCCTGGCGTGCCTCGTGTCCGTCCAGGGTGCTCAGGATTCCTGAGGGCCATTGTGAGCTCGTCCTTCTCCCTGTCTGGTACGAACGTCCCTTTCTGCGCTGCATTGATATAGTGTCGAAGATTCTTGACTGGTATTTCCAGTTGCTCGTCCGTCCAATGGCACATCCCTGATACAGGGTCCAAGGTTCCGCCAGCCCCGAAGAACCAAGTCCTGCAACGGTCTAGCCATCTCATTGTCTCTGGTTCGATCCCTTTTTCAAGCAGATCATTCTCCTCCTTGGACCACTTAGGCCGGGCTTTGAGGTAGCCACCTTACCCCGTGCGATGGTGAAGCTTCTTCTTCGCAGCATTTTGCTTGTTCGTCGCCGACATCTTCTTACTCTTTTCCAATGTCTTGTGGGCCACAAATGTGGTCCTGTGATCTTTGATCTTCTCATATTTGCTGATGAATTCTGGTGTCTTTTTTTTCGACAAAATGGTTCAACTCTTTCCTCCACCTCATGAATAGGGTTGCCATCTTCTTAAGAGCACAAGACTTGATTAATTGCTCTTTAACTGGCTTCTCCGGATCCTTCTCTGGCGGTAGGTTGAAATTTGCCTTCAGCTGAGTCCAAAGATCTTCTTTCTACATATCATTGACATAAGACACCTCAGGGTCGTCCTTAGGCTTATACCATTGCTGGATGTTGATCGGGATCTTGTCCCTAACAAGAACCCCGCATTGAGCAGAAAATGCGTTCTTTGTCCAGATGGGTTCAATCGGTTCGCCGTCAGGCGCGATTTCTATGATCTCAAACCTTTCATCCGAGCTCAACTTTTTCTTTGGGCCTCGTCTCCTTACCGAAGTTGTGCTCGATCCGGATGGCTAGAAATTAAAAGGAAGAAAGACGAGAGTAATTAATATGTGTACATATACCAAAACAATGAATGCATCAATTAACTAGTCAGCACAGGCTTAACTAATATATATATACCTGGCCGGACTCGGTTTGGTCACCGGAGCAGTCAGCACGGTCTCCTTCTTGTACCTCCATTGGGTCATCACCGGAGCCATCATGAACATAACCCTCTTCTTGTACCGACATTAATGGGCCAGAGCCATCATGAACATAGCCCTCTTCTTCACCCAGTCCTTCCTGACCAACGACGTCGTTGAAAAATGACGCAATGACATCAGTTCCTTTTGCGATCATCTCCGCCAACATCGCTTTTGTTGCTTCGTCTCGGTAGTGCTCCATAGTTTCTGCAAATATTTACAACATGTCAATTATTATTGAAATATGGTACAGATGGATATATATTAGTGGCAAACGTAGAACTAGCTAGCTAATCACAATAAGGAATCATGTTAGTGGCCTCGATGCTGCTTCTCTAGGGTTTGGGATCGCCTCGACACAACGCTTCAAGGGTTTGGGGTGGCCTCGACGACAACGCTCTTTTAACTTGGTAAATTTGGGTGGCCTCGAGAGTTTTGGTCGAGCGAGAGGGCCGAGGGGGTGCTGCTGTTGTATAGGTTATCATGGTCGAGAGGGGGTATATATATCGACCGCCCCTCATGTCGAAGTTATCTCGAGGGGGCGGCGAGGGCGAGGGCGAGCAGCCTGACGGCGACAGACCCGATAAAACATAAGAAAACGAAGAAGAAATAAAAAGAGGAGAAGAAGAAAGGAATAGAGGAGACGATCGAAGAAAAAGAAGAAAAAAAAAGAGGAGAAGAAGAAAAAAATAGAATTTTTCTATTTTTTCTTCTTCTCCTCTATTCCTTTCTATTTTTTCTTCTTCTCCTCTATTCCTTTCTTCTTCTCCTCTTCTTTTTCTTCTTCTTATTTATTTCTCCTCTTCTTTTCCTCTCCTCTTCTTCTCCTTTCTTCCTCTTCTTATTTTCCTTTTTCCTCTCATTGTTTTTCTTCTTCTTCTTCCTTCTTCCTCTTTTCTTCCTTTTCCTTATTTTACTTTTTCCTCTACACTAACCTAATTAAAATGCACTAACCTAAAATCGATATCTACTAACAACCTAAATAAAAAAATTAATACATATATGAAAAAACATATATAAACAAAAAATGCTATGAACATTATATTCATACATACATAGCCACACCCATTCATCGTATAGCTACCACATACATATATACATTAATTATATATATGAAAAAAATGCAATGAACAAAAAAAATACACATGTATGTATGAAAAAAACACTGAACATAGAGCCTCGGCGGCGGCGGCTCACAACGGGGGCGGCCGGTGAGGGCGACGGCGGCGGCGGCGAGGGCTTCGGCGACGACCACGGCGGGCCGGGGCAGGGGCGTGGCCGGCGACGACGGCGACGGTGACGGC
>NC_041393.1:773389937-773489550 GCF_002162155.2 Triticum dicoccoides
GGCGACGGGGCAGGGCGACGACGGGGGCGAGTGGACGGTGTCGGCTGGGGCGGCTGCGGGCGGCGTCGGGTCAGGGGCGACGACGGGGGCGCGCGGATGGCGTCGGGGCGGCGCGTGGACGGCGTCAGGGCGACGGGCGGCATCGGGGCAGCAGACGGCGTCGATCTGGGCAGCCTGGCGGCGTCGATGAGCTCGGCGTCGTCGGGCAGACCGGGGGCAACTTGCGATGTGTTCGTCAAGTTTTCCTAAGTGTTGTATATATAGCAAGGGCATTAGTCCCGGTTCGTGAGTCCAACCTGGACTAATGCCCCTTTAGTCCCGGTTGGTACCACCAACCGAGACCAAAGGCCTCTTTTCAGCAGCCCAAAGGGCGGGAAGCGGCGACCTTTGGTCCCGGTTGGTGGCACCAACCGGGACTAAAGGGTGGGCATTGGTATCGGTTGGTGCCACGAACCGGTACCAAAGGACCCTGTGCTGCCAGCGTCGGGGCCAAAGTTTAGTCCCACCTCGCTAGTTGAGAGGGACGCGCACTGGTTTATAAGCCCCACTGGTGCACCCCTCTCGAGCTCGTCTCCACCGTAGGCTTGCGGGCCTATTTGCTACTGCTTTGCCTGATGGGCCTTCTGGGCCTACTGCGGGCCTGAATCCTGGCCCATGGTAGGGTTTCTAGTCGTATTCAGGCCGTGGGGGCCCAGTAGGAGGCAATTTTGTTTTGTTTTCTTTCTTGCTTTATTTATTTTATTTTATTTCTACTTACAACAAAATACTTATTGTTGCTATTTTTAATTATTTTCCAGTTTTTTTGTTTTGTTTTCTACATTATTTATTTTCTTTTGTTTTTTGCTTTATTTTTTAATTCTTTTTGCTTTTAGTTTTGGAAAAATTATAAACTTTCTGTTAGTGCCATTAGTTTTCAAATTTGAAAACACTTTTTTTGGTTTTTTGTTTTCTTTCTTGCTTTATTTATTTTATTTTGTTTCTACTTACAACAAAATACTTATTGTTGCTATTTTTAATTATTACGACGGCCAAACATAAGACATTAAAGCATTTCAAATGAACTATGAAAAAGTTGAAAGTTGGCATGGTATCATAAATTCACCCACATAGCATGTGCATGTACAAAATGGACAATGGTATCATACTCGTGTGTTACAAAGTTGGCATGGTATCATCATAATAGTTGTGGGAGAAAGTCTTCACTTTTTGTTCGCTTGTGTCATTTGCTTATTGCGCCGTAACCATGGATAATCTTTATTGCTTATCATGATGCTGGGGTCAGCCTTGACTTTGAAGGGAGGAACTTCATGAAACTTTTCATAATCTTCAGATATGTGTGTCTTGCCCTCCACTCCCACGATGTCAATTTTTCCTGAAAGAACTATGTGGCGCTTTGGCTCATCGTATGATGTATTCGCTTCCTTATCTTTTGTTTTTCTTGGTTTGGTAGACATGTCCTTCACATAGATAACCTGTGCCACATCATTGGCTAGGAAGAACGGTTCGTCAGTGTACCCAAGATTTTTCAGATCCACTGTTGTCATTTCGTACTGTGGGTCTACCTGTACCCCGCCTCCTGACAGATTGACCCATTTGCACTTAAACAAAGGGACCTTAAAATCATGTCCGTAGTCAAGTTCCCATATGTCCACTATGTAACCATAATATGTGTCCTTTCCCCTCTCGGTTGTTGCATCAAAGCGGACACCGCTGTTTTGGTTGGTGCTCTTTTGATCTTGGTCAATCGTGTAAAATGTATTCACGTTTATCTCTTATCCTTTCCAAATCGTAACAGTCGAAGATGGTCCCCTGGACAACAAGTACAACTCATCACAAACAGTGTTGTCAGCTCTGAGACATGCTTCCAACCAGCTGTTGAAAGTCATGATGTGTTCACATGTAATCCAGTCGTCGCACTGCTCCGGGTGTTTGGAGCGCAGTCTGTTCTTGTGTTCATCGACATACGGGGTCACCAAGACAGAGTTCTGTAGAACTGTGTAGCGTGCTTGAGACCAAGAATATCCGTCCCTGCATATTATTGAGTCCCTTCCAAGCGTGCCTTTTCCAGTCAGTCTTCACTCATACCGCGATTGAGCAAAACCCGATGACATCCTCTGTTTGATGGCCCATGGAGATGCTTCCTTCCGGCCTAGCGCGGTTACGGACATATTTCTTTAGGACTCCCATGAACCTCTCAAAGGGGTACATATTGTGTAGAAATACGGGGCCCAGAATGACAATCTCGTCAACTAGATGAACTAGGACGTGCGTCATGATATTGAAGAAGGATGGTGGGAACACCAGCTCAAAACTGACAAGACATTGCACCACATCACTCCTTAGCCTTGGTATGATTTCTGGATCGATCACCTTTTGAGAGATTGCATTGAGGAATGCACATAGCGTCACAATGGCTAATCGGACATTTTCTGGTAGAAGCCCCCTCAATGCAACCGGAAGCAGTTGCGTCATAATCACGTGGCAGTCATGAGACTTTAGGTTCTGAAACTTTTTCTCTGACATATTTATTATTCCTTTTATATTCGACGAGAAGCCAGTCGGGACCTTCATACTAAGCAGGCATTCAAAGAAGATTTCCTTCTCTTCTTTGGTAAGAGCATAGCTGGCAGGACCTTCATACTGCTTTGGAGGCATTCTGTCTTTTTCCTGTAAACGTTGCAGGTCTTCCCGTGCCTCAGCTATATCTTTTGTCTTCCCATACACGCCCAAGAAGCCAAGCAGGTTCACGCAAAGGTTCTTCGTCACGTGCATCACGTCGATCGAAGAGCGGACCTCTAGGTCTTTCCAGTAGGGTAGGTCCCAAAATATAGATTTCTTCTTCCACATGGGTGCGTGTCCCCCAGCGTCACTCGGAACAGCTAGTTCGCCGGGTCCCTTTCCAAAGATTACGTGTAAATCATTGACCATAGCAAGTACGTGATCACCGGTACGCATGGCGGGCTTCCTCCGGTGATCTGCCTCGCCTTTGAAATGCTTGCCTTTCTTTCGGCATTGATGGTTGGTCGGAAGAAATCGACGATGGCCCAGGTACACATTCTTCCTGCAGCTTCCCAGGTATATACTATCGGTGTCAAGTAAGCAGTGCGTGCATGCGTGGTATCCCTTGTTTGTCTGTCCTGAAAGGTTACTGAGAGCGGGCCAATCATTGATGGTCACGAACAGCGACGCCTTTAGGTGAAATTCCTCCTGTTTGTGCTCATCCCACGTATGTACACCGTTTCCATTCCACAGCTGTAAAAGTTCTTCAACTAATGGCCTTAGGTACACATCAATGTCGTTGCCGGGTTGCTTAGGGCCTTGGATGAGAACTGGCATCATAATGAACTTCCGCTTCATGCACATCCAAGGAGGAAGGATATACATACATAGAGTCACGGGCCAGGTGCTGTGATTGCTGCTCTGCTCCCCGAAAGGATTAATGCTATCCGCACTTAAAGCAAAACATACGTTCCTTGGGTCACTTGCAAACTCATCCCAGTACTTTCTCTCGATTTTTCTCCACTGTGACACGTCAGCGGGTGCTCTCAACTTCCCGTCTTTCTAACGGTCCTCACTGTGCCATCACATCAACTTGGCATGCTCTCCATTTCTGAACCGACCTTTCAACCGTGGTATTATAGGAGCATACCACATTACCTTCGGAGGAACCCTCTTCCTGGGGGGCTCGCTGTCAACATCACCAGGGTCATCTCGTCTGATCTTATACCGTAATGCACCGCATACCGGGCATGCGTTCAGATCCTTGTACGCACCGCGGTAGAGGATGCAGTCATTAGGGCATGCATGTATCTTCTGCACCTCCAATCCTAGAGGACATACGACCTTCTTTGCTGCGTATGTACTGTCGGGCAATTCATTATCCTTTGGAAGCTTCTTCTTCAATATTTTCAGTAGCTTCTCAAATCCTTTATCAGGCACAACATTCTCTGCCTTCCACTTCAACAATTCCAGTACGGTACCAAGCTTTGTGTTGCCATCTTCGCAATTGGGGTACAACCCTTTTTTGTGGTCCTCTAACATGCGATCGAACTTCAGCTTCTCCTTTTGACTTTCGGATTGCGTCCTTGCATCGAAAATGACCCGGCGGAGATCATCATCATCAGGCACATCATCTGGTTCCTCTTGATCTTCAGCAGCTTCACCTGTTGTAGCATCATCGTGCACATCGTCTGGTTCCTCTTGATCTTCAGTAGCATCACCGTATTTAGGGGGCACATAGTTGTCATCGTACTTTTCTTCTTCGCCGTCTTTCATCATAACCCCTATTTCTCCGTGCCTCGTCCAAACATTATAGTGTGGCATGAAACCCTTGTAAAGCAGGTGGGTGTGAAGGATTTTCCGGTCATAGTAAGACTTCGTATTCCCACATATGGGGCATGGACAACACATAAAACCATTCTGCTTGTTTGCCTCAGCCACTTCGAGAAATTCATGCACGCCCTTAATGTACTCGGAGGTGTGTCTTGAACCTTACATCCATTGCCGGTTCATCTGCGTGCATTATATATAATTAAGTGTGTAAAAAATCATTACAGAACATCATGAATAGATAATTAAGTGACCAAATTAATAGAAGTTCATCATCACATTAAAACCAAAGTACATACATAGTTCTCATCTAACAACATAAAGCTCTGCAGAGCATCTAAATTAATTAAACCATACATTGAAACTATGTAAAACATTTCAATGCGAAAACAAATGCGATCATAATCGCAACCAATGTAACAACTGATCCAACGGCATAATGATACCAAGCCTTGGTATGAATGGCATATTTTCCAATCTTTCTAATCTTCAAGCGCATTGCATCCATCTTGATCTTGTGATCATCGACGACATCCGCAACATGCAACTCCAATATCATCTTCTCCTCCTCACTTTTTCTAATTTTTTCCTTCAAGAAATTGTTTTATTCTTCAACTAAATTTACGGTCTCGACAATAGGGTCGGTTGGAATTTCCGGTTTAACAACCTCCTAGATAAACAAAATCTATGTCACGTTGGTTGGCATAATTGTCATAAACAATAGATAAACCAATAGTTATGAAAAGATAATATATAACACATCCGAATCATAGACAGGACGAGGGCCGACGGGGGCGGATACCAAAACCATCACACTATATAAGATGCAATAATAAAAGTAAGAAAATTATACAAGTATCTATATAAACATACAAGTAAGAATTTGTTTTTACTTTCAGAAAGAAGATAAGAACAAGAGGCTCACCACGGTGGTGCCGGCGACGAGATCGGCGCTGGCGATCGACGGCGGTGAAGACGGGGATGGGACGTGATGGACCGCTAAACCTAGACAAATATTGAGGAAAATGGAGCTTGGAGGTCGAGCTTGGAGAGGAGAAAGCTTAAGTAGTGTGGCTCGGGCATTCCATCGAACACCTCGTGTGCATAGGAGGTGAGCTAGAGCACCACAAAGCTCTCTCCTCGCCGGCCACGAAAAACAGAGAAGTGAGAGTGCTCTGCTCGCGGGCGAGGGGTATATATAGGCAATTAATTGGTCCCGGTTCGTGGCTTGAACCGGGACTAAAGGGAAGCCATTGGTCCCGGTTCAGGCCACCAACCGGGACCAATGGTGGTGGGCCAGGACCAAGACACATTGGTCCCAGTTCATCCCACCAACCGGGACCAAAAGGTACAGACGAACCGGGACCAATGGCCCACGTGGCCCGGCCGGCCCCTGGGACTCACGAACCCGGTCCAATGCCCCCATTGAACCGGGACTAATGGGCTGACCCGGCCTGAACCATTGCCCCCTTTTCTACTAGTGGATGTTTTGACCAGTCAGTCTAGAGGGCATTATAAATTAATAAACAATTCTAAAAAATATAAAACTTTGGAAAACTAGCTTTGTTTGTGCAAGAGATCATGTGTGCCAAAGTTGAGGTGATTTGGAGGTGGTCAAAAAAATCATCACATTCCGGAGGGGCCATTTGGTCTTAACTTATGTCAGTTTTTGAACATACGTGATTTTTTCCACCACCTCCAAATCACCCAAATTTTCTTGTACATGGTGACCCACATGTGACAAACATGGCTATGAAAGAAAACTTGGAGAAATAATACTTTACAATGCCCCCTCGAGGTATAGACCGACGTTTTGACCAGTCAGTCTAGAGGGCATTATAAATTATTAAAAAATTCAAAAAAAATATATAAAACCTTGCAAAACTAGCTTTGTTTGTGCAAGAGATCATGTGTTCCAAAATAGAGGTGATTTGGAGGTGGTCGAAAAAATCACCGCATTTCGGAGGGGCCATTTGGTAACTTAAGCCAGTTTTTGAACATAGGTGATTTTTTCCACCACCTCCAAATCACCCAAATTTTCTTGTAAATGGTGACCCACATGTGCCAAACATGTCTATCAAAGAAAATTTTGAAAAAGAATATTTTGCAATGCCCCCTTGAGGTATAGACCGATGTTTTGAGCAGCCAGTCTAGAGGGAAGTATAAATTCAAAAAAAATCCCATTAATAGCCATGTGTGCAAATCAGCATGTGTAAAATTTACTAGGTGTTTTGAAGGTAGAAACATTAACTTGGCATATATGCAAAAAAATGTGCATTGAATGCAAGTGAGCATGTGTATAATTTAGTGTGTGATTTGAAGAACAGGAGAATATGTCAAAAACACATGGCAATATGCCAAAAATACTAGGTGTTTTGAACATAGAAACATTAACTTGGCATATATGCTAAAAAATGTGCATAGAATGCAAGTGAGCATGTGTATAATTTAGTGTGTGATTTGAAGAACAGGAGAATATGCCAAAAACACATGGCAATATGCCAAAAATACAAGGTGTTTTGAACGTAGAAACATTAACTTGGCATATATGCAAAAAAAAATGCATTGAATGCAAGTGAGCATGTGTATAATTTAGTGTGTGATTTGAAGAACACGAGAATATGCCAAAAACACATGGCAATATGCCAAATAAAAGTGCCCACCTACCAGAGCAGGATAATTCTTAACACCACGGCCTGCATACGACTAGGAACCCAGCCGTTCATGGGCCAGGATGCAGGCCCATGTTGCAGAATGTCGGTGCTGCTAGTAGGCCCCACGGGGCAGAGGGGGACGAGAGTTAGGCAATGTAGTGCCTGCATTTGATAGAAGCTTGTGAGGGGAGTCGCAGCCGGGTATATAAACCGGTGCATCACTCTGTCGCTTGGCGAGGTGGGACTAAAATCCCACCACACCACGGCTGTGCGCTGCGCTGTGCCCTGCGCGGCTCTGCCTTGGGCCCAATTCGGGCGGGCTGGCTCAGGGCAGCCTTACCCGCGGTGCGCTGATCTCTGTTTTATAAATTACTTTGTTTTTCATTTGTTAACTCCAAAATTTATTTTCTTGTTTATATTTCTAATATTTAAAATCAAATCTTTTTTTTCTATATTATATGTAACAGTGTTTACTAAAATAAAAAAAGTATGCCAAATTTTGCTGCGTTTTATTTCATTTGTTCGTCCTCTTCTTTATATTGATAATATTGATGAAATATAAACAAAAATGGCGTGTTTTATTTCAATTCTTCATTCTAATATTTATTATATTTATTATATTTGAAATATTTTTAGTTTATAAGATAAAATGTTTTGTTTTATTTCACTTCTTCATTCTAATATTTGTTCTCTTCTTTATATTTGAAATATTTTCAAAATGTAAGATAATATGTTGTCTTTTATTTCACTTCTTCATTCTAATAGATCTTATCTTTTTTATATTTGAATTATTTTTTAAATGTAAGATAACATGTTGTCTTTTATTGCACTTATTCATTCAAAATTTTCTTCTGCTTTCTCTATTGTCCTCTTTTCTTTGTTCAGACGGTTATAAATTTAAATAATGTATGATATAATGTTTTCTTTTATTTCACTTTTCATGGTTGTCTTTTTCAATTATAAATTTTCTTTTCTGATTCATACTTGAAATATTATTGAATCAAATGTAGTTGGGACAATCGCATGCATGCATCCACATGCACCATCTACTAGAAGCAGGTTTACCTTCCCGGTCCCACTGAATGATCCCAAACTTTATGCATACCCAAGAATGATCATGGCATGCATGCATGATAAGTATTGTTCATTTCCGACACTCGGTGCATTTTCTAGGGTTTTTCCGGCGAAAATACCCTACAACACTGCCCCCACGTGACGCAACGTGCGTTTTGTGTCCGAATTTGTGCATACCTTGCCTGGGGGACCACATTGGCCATGCCCACATGGTCCCAAAAGTTGGGGTCATCTCATGCATGCCTCCATATGTACCATGTACAAGCAGGACCATTCGGGTCTGCCGGAGGGCAGGTCTGAAAGTGGTTTACCTTCCCGGTCCCACCGAATGATCCCAAACTTTATGCATACCTAAGGATGATCATGGCATGCATGCATGACAAGTATCGTTCATTTTCAACACTCGTTGCATTTTCTAGGGTTTTCCGGTGAGAAAACCCTACAACACTGCCCTCACGTGACGCAACGTGCGTTCTGTGTCCGAATTTGTGCACACCTTGCTTGGGGGACCACATTGGCCATGCCCACATGGTCCCAAAAGTTTGGTTCATCTCATGCATGCCTCCACATGCACCATGTACAAGCAGGACCATTCGGGTCTGCCGGAGGGTAGGTCTGAAAGTGGTTTACTTTCTCGGTCCCACCGAATGATCCCAAACTTTATGCATACCCAAGCATGATCATGGCATGCATGCTTGACAAGTATCGTTCCTTTCCGACACTCGTTGCATTTTCTAGGGTTTTTCCGACGAGAAACCCTACAACACTGCCCCCATGTGACGCAACATGCGATTTGTGTCTGAATTTGTGTCTGAATTTGTGTCTGAATTTGTGCACACCTTGCCTGGGGGACCACATTGGCCATGCCCTCATGGTCCCAAAAGTTGGGTCATCTCATGCATGCCTCCACATGCACTATGTACAAGCGGGACCATTCGGGTCTGCCGGAGGGCAGGTCTGAAAGTGGTTTACCTTCAGGGCCCCACCAATTAGCAAGTCATAAATAGGACAACATTTAATCATACATATTTGAAATGAATTTGAAAAATATGAGAAGATGTGATATGGAATTATGAAACATGAAAAAACAATTAGGTATAAGAAGGAGAAAACATAGAATAACAGGAAAACCAAATTAAAAGGGAAAGAGGAACAATACATTTGAATATATAATATTGCAGAAATGATAGAGATACTATAAATATTGTTGAAAATATACAAGTATACAATAACTAATAGGTGTCACAAATATTTTTTATTGAGGGAAGAAACAATGATATTTATTTTGAGGAAAAAACAATGTAGAGGTAGGGGCCCACCACGCTGCGCTTTCCATGCACGTCGATCACATGCACGTCGATCACGGGAGTAGTTGCCGTTCTGTTACACAATTTCGGGATCGTGCTAATCCATATGTTCCTAATCCCGACGATTGAGGAGCACGTTCAGCCTCGATTCAACGGAGGAAAATATAGATCGCGAGATTGGCCACAGGGAAGTTACAACGACCTAGGAGACGACCTCGTATATAATCTCAACCTCCTCGCACATGTCGTCGTCTAGATCGCCTCCTGCCAGCGAGTCATCGACAGCTCCGTCCGCCGCATCCCACACGCCACAAAAACCCCGAGAAGATCAAGGTCGTCCGCAGGTGCTGGCCACCCTCGACGAACTACGTCGACAACGCATCGCCAACTTCTTTCTTCTTCGTCGACCGATCAAGTAAGTTGTCCTCCTTACCTCGCGCCTTCATAGCAAGCTAGTTCCTCGGTCTTGTTGCTTTCATGGACTTAGGTTTACCACATAGTTTCAACTAGCTAGTATCAACTCGACTAGATGCGTTCTGACCAGAAGGCGTACATGAACTAAATCTAAGTTGTTGTTTCTTGTTGTTTCTTGAGAATAAGATGTTGTTTCTTGAGAAACATGATGCAATAGATTTTTTGTCACATGATCCAATTATATTATTGTAGGCACAGAACATGAAAGAGTTATAAGAATTAGATGTTGGTGAACCACAAATAGGTACCATTGCTATAGACTGTAGTTATTTACAGCTGCTCAATTTGTCACCCTGTTAATAATTTATCTGACACTCAAAGAACTTGATCAGATGCCAGTAAATTCAATTACCAATTGTAGTTACTTTTTTATTGCCTCATATCAGCACACACTTGGGTGCATGTTGTTGTATACATGGTGCTAGTTTTATATTTGCATTAGTGTTATTTTTGCATTTTTGTTTGCTACTGCTAGAAAGTTTTATATTTCTGCATGTCTATTGTTATTTTTGCATTAGTGTTGGAAATTGTCACGAAGTTTTATATTTTCTTTCTATAGGATGGACGAGCTGAATGGAGAAATAGTGTGCGCCGTTGAAAAATGGTGCAAGCTTGTTGCCGCCCTATCGAGCGGTCAACGCGCTAAAGTGGCTGTTACAACATTGCACAGCATGCTGCAGATACCATCGATTAAGATGCGTACCCTTCTGATTAGGTAGATGATTGAGAATTTTGATGCCAGCAAGTCCAGATTCATTATACAAGAGCAGGTTGTGGAGGTGACTCTCGGTGCGGTCGATGTCGAGTGCATCTTTGACCTCGAGAACAAAGGACTCTCCGCTTCGGACATTCTGATTGAAGAAGGAGAGGACATGAAGGAGCGGGTGCCGCAACAATTTCTCAGTAAGACATCAGAAAACATAGTGATAGATAATCTCATTGAGGACATAATTAAAAGTAAAGCCACCGACGATGATTTTCTTCGGAAATTAGTCCTTGTCCTGTTAGGAACAATTATTGCTCCCATGTCGAGCAAGATTGTGCCAAAGCAGTACTACGCTTTGGTCCATGATGTGAAACGTATTTCAAATATTAACTGGAATGCCTTCACCCTACGTGTTCTACTCGGCTGCCTTCGCATAGTCAAGAAAGGCAAACACCTACGCCAATGGCCGAAAGGCAATTTGGCTCTGTTGCAGGTACACAAATGAGACCTGTTGCATAATGTCAATTATTATATTATTGCAATTTTATGTGATGTATTGAACTAACTCTAAATTCTTATATTTTTTTGTAGTACTTGTACTGGGAGAAGGTGCAACCTGTCGAAGGCGATTGCGCCTATAATCCAAACTTGTCCATACAACCTCTTATGAGGAACTGGACCGAAGGTGCAACCACTAGGAGAGATCGGTTCGACTATGACAATGGGCGCGGCCGTGGTAACGTCAAGGTAAGTCATTGTGTTCTGTCTTTCTTAAATGTTTTGTAACTAAATAATATTTATTTTTAATTCATCACATGTACTTCAATATCGCATGCAGATCGAAAATAATATCACCCAAGAGTATAGGGCGCAGGAGCCCAAAATCCCATATAATGTGCCTACCATGAAGTCAAAAACCAAACCTGCAAATGGAAACGCAAAGAAGTCGACGACAGCCCCAATGTCGGAAGATTTAATGGAGCTTCTAATGAAGCGGTGCATGGACTTCATACACACCCAGATGAGGCAAATCCCTGATCAAGTTGCTGAGGTGTGACACCATAACATATTAGTTTACAGTTTGTTCCCTGTTTTAAACCATGCAAGCATTATTAACTTTATATATCTATTGCAGAGGTTGTTGGAGAAGATGAATAAATCAGGTGTCATGTACAAGCCGGCTGCTGCCGTGCCATCCGTGGACAATGATGTCGATCAAGAAGTGGATTCGTTCGAGAACGGTCCATATGAAAAGAAGGAATTCGTGTACAAGGATGACATAGACTCACACGGAGAGACTGTCATTGACATGACGCAGCCTGATGAAGTGGTTCCCAACCATAAATCCGTACCTGAGGTACTATGTATATATATTTCTATCTATAATTTTCTCCTTCCATTTTTTTATGAAATGTTCACACCATTTTGTTTGCCAAACAGAAAACCCCAGCAAAGATGAATGGACACAAGGAAGCTTCACATATTAAGCGTAATGATGAATGTGGCTCTACACCCGAAAACCTTGGGTCGTTGGTAATTCTACACCAGCACCTTCATCGGACATATACATTTGTCCATCTTCTGTCAGCAAGTTAATGGCTAAGGTGAATGGAACAAAGGGTGCAACAGTCGATAAGGATGAGGAAGTTATGTCCGGTAAGCGGAAGCGGACCGTTCCCAAGAAATTTGAATCCCCCTACGCACTTGACAAGCCCAACAGGCGTACCAACCGTGGTTAGAAACCCACCGGTACCCGTTCTGCTAGTAGGGGTATCGTAACTAACTTTCTTGGTTTGTTGTATACTACGAATGCATATGATCACCATTGTTGACGTTCATATTATTTCATGCAGCTCTCTTTTCTGAAATTGATGAGCCGGAGGGTGTGGCAGATGAGTTGACGCCGGAAATAATTGATGCAGCTGTTTCATTTGTCGAGTTAGCTTCTAGCACCGACAATAATAAGGGGAAGAAAGTTTATTACAGTGAAGGGCGTGGCATATCTCTGACATCCGAAAGGATTCGACCGGTACTAACTCATAGATGGCTATCGGACGATGTAAGTACTACTTGCATGTTCTGTTATTTAAATTGTCAATAATCTATGTCTCAACTTTCAACATGTAATGCCCTGATATTCTATGAAGGTTATTGATGCTTTATGGGACATTTGGAGCTGCGCGTTGGTCATGATCGTTACCTCTGTCCAGTGTGGAGGTCCAAATTACTTGTAGATCGTGCTATCGCACGAGATGATCCATTGCCGTTGAGCTGCAACATGGACAGTGCTTTGTCCAAAGCTGGAGCAGTTAATAGAGTCACGAAAGAGTATACTGTGCATGATAAGGTACGTTACATTTGTAATTCTTCACTTCAGGACATTTCATCTAGTATTTCGTTTGATCCATAATGGTTTTTTTGCACTGGAGATGTATATCGCATTGAATATCGAAAATGCCCACTAGATGACCATGGTCATGCACTTGATCAAGCAAGAATTCCAAGTTCTCGATTCCCTCTATCCTCTAGAGCTGACAGAAAAGACTGTGAAAGCACTGGTAATATAACCAACATTTGTACCATTGGTCTTACATGTTGTTTATGATTCTTCTTTAACACTATCCTCTTTATAGAGAATGGCTATTGCAAACGATATGCGCCAAGCAAATCTTATTACACCAGGGAAATATCCGGACGTAAGTAAGTGGCCTATCAAGGAGTATGACATGCCGCAGCAAGAGGACGGGTGAGTTAGTACGAAATCATGCACATTCAAACAAAAACACACATGTTTGTATTGCCCACCGCTAATGTTTGCATATACACCAGGAACTCTTGTGGCCTTTTTGTCATAGAATGTCTAGAGCATTGGGACGGGGATCGAATGACCCGCGATTTTTCACAGGTATGCGGTTATTTATGTTTGTAGAGTAGCTACTATGGTCGTGTACAAAATTCGGTTCATGTAACTTGTATGTCATTTTTTGCAGGCCAGCGCTGACGCAAGGAGAAGACGTTTCGTTGCCGAGTTGATTATGTCACCTTCGAACATGATGGAGTGTGTGAAGAACAAAATTCGCGAAATCGCAAGGAAAAGGCGCGCCCGAAGAATTCATGCGGCATGCAAGAGTCAAGTTCTAGTGCTTTGGATTTAGTCCGGTCAAAGGTTTCGATGGCATGATTATCTTACGGTTTCTATCATTTTTATGTAATAAACAGGGCATCTCAAATGTTGTGACACATACATGTGTATGTGTCTTTCAAACAATAGGCTCGTACCAGACAATTCCCCCTCGTCACATGATTATGAAAAGTAGTCATGTTAGCTATGTAAATATATCAAGGCAGAACGTATTACACAGATGAAAATTAGTCAAGTCAGCTCGTTTGCTCTATCGCGTGTTATCAGGCATCATGTTTTTTTATTTTGTTTCACAAGCCCGTCGTTTTTTTTATTTTACGTATAATTTACTTTTGGGACGTGATTAATTGAGGGATGGAACGATGAGTGAGCCCAGCCGGAATTTCAGGTGCGGTTGTAAATTACACGTGCATGCATGGCTCGGTTAGTTGCATTATCAAAGGAATAGTTGGGCCATCATTTGAATACATGGAAACAACGACTATGGTTGACTTTGGCAACGAGTGGTTTCCTTTTTCTCGTTTCCTTTCTGAATCCCTTACCCTCTCTCTCCATTTGTGCCTCCAAATCTCCACGGCGAAGGCATGACAGCGAGATGGGCGTCGGGCGGCGGCGGCTGCGGCGAGAAGAGCGGTGGCGACCGCAAGTTAGGTCGAACCCTGGGTCTTGGAAGCAGGTGGGGTGGATTCAGTGGAATAGTAGGCAGCGGCGGCGGATCGAGTGGAACTGGGGAGGGGGGTTTCGTGGGCGGCGGAGGGCCAAGAGAACCGACGGCTAGGGTTTCTTCAGTGCTACACTTTGGTGGCAAAAATGTAAGTTCTTTACCTTTGTTCTTTACATCACAACATTGTCGCCCACAAATCATGACCTGTGGCCCTTACAAGCTCCATCTATTTGGTCATCAGGAAACTCCGGGTGGTCGTGTGTGCATAAATGCAGACAATTTTGATAGCGCATTAGTGGGTTGTGTGTTTGAGGTTAGTGTACTAAGCATGATCTTCAAACTAGTACTGCTATTG
The DNA here is from genome assembly GCF_002162155.2 of Triticum dicoccoides. Taxonomy (NCBI): domain Eukaryota; kingdom Viridiplantae; phylum Streptophyta; class Magnoliopsida; order Poales; family Poaceae; genus Triticum; species Triticum dicoccoides. The sequence continues at coordinate 773,404,643 of NC_041393.1, forward strand.
CGGTCAAGCTGCAAAAAAGTTCAGTGTTTAACGCTTGTAGTGACAAGTTCAATTATAAATTGACTTGAATTGCTCACGATTTATTTAGGATGATGTCACTTCTGAGTATGTTGAATGGGTTGATGGGGAGTAGGATAGCCAAGCAAAGTCAGTCATTAAGTATCTTGCCATGAAGAACAAGAAACTGGAGACTAAGATTACAGAATGTGAAGCTGAAATTAAAAGCAATGAGAAAGAAAAGAGGGCAATGGTTAAGATGCACAAGGAAATATTGCTCTATAGGGATAGGATTTTAGGATTTGGAGGTCTTCTGTATCTTCGCCTGCTTGCCACTATGATTGCTGTCATAGTTACCAAGTAGATTGTTCATAATGTTATTGACATCATTGTAGTTGACATGATGAAATCTTGATGAATTATTTGCTATTCAGTTTATGGGCAAAGTGTAATAGACATTGCAGCAGAAATAACATGGGGCCATCATGATTGGTAGACAATGCACTTTTGGCATGTTCTACATTTGGCAGACACTGCACTTTTGTCATGTTCTATATTTGGTAAGTGATGCACATGGGCACATCACATAGCAACACTACTGATTTGTGCAGCAGCCCACTTCATTGTCTTGTTGCAACATAGGAGCAACATCTAGCAGCACCTACACCTTTGATTCAACACTGAAGCAAAACAATAGTACATATTCAATATTCTGAAATTTAACTGAACTTCATACTTAGGGTAAGCAGTAGATATTCAGTTGTTTAGCGACAAAGAACTCGACCAAACTGTACCGATTGCATAACTTATAAAATTATCTGGAGAAAAGCACACCTAACCAACATCAAGCCCAATTTTTTTTGATCAAAGAAGGGCTAGCCCCTTCCTATTTTCATTACTGAAAATCACCAAAGTTCACAACCAAGTTCAGTCTAAAAAGAGAAGGACTAAAACGCTACCAGCATGACATCGCAACATCCCAGAAGGCCAACACAGGCCAGCCAAACCGCGCAATAACCCAAACAAGTTCACAAGCAACGACACAATCCACCCTACATTGATCATTATTACATAAAAAGCAACCATGCAGCTGAAGGAGCCCAGTAGCAACTAGGAGAACAACAAACTTATATGCTGAAACATATAACAACATACCTAAGATATCCAGCAGCTTCCTCCTCCTTCAGCAACTGTGCCCATCTTCACTTCTTCAGAAATTTGAGGCAGCGTGAGCGGCGCACCACACACGCAGAAGCCTTCCTCTTGACTGCCGTCCTGTTCGACAGCTGCGCCACCGGATCCTGAGCCACCTGGTCCTGGGCCACCTCCTCTTCTTCCACCTTCACTATGTCAGGGTGGAGAGGAAGGAGCTCGACGTCGATGGGCATTGTGTTGCCACCCTCGACGGCGACCGGCGCTACCATCTACACGGCATCCTCCTCGCCCTCCTCAGGGTCACCAGGGATGAGCCCTACCTCGTCCATGTCGTCCTCCACAACGTCAGAGCCCAACGGCATGGCTGGCTTCGGCACGTGGCGGACCTGGTAGTCCGGGCGTAGGGAGAGCGAGCTCGACGTCGACGCGCTCCGCCCTCGACGCGACGCATGCTGGATCTGGCCGCAACGTCATGGTGGTGGAGCGGTACATCCACCACCTTGCACGCTGAACAGGGGAGTCGCTCAGCATGGCCTCTTGCATTGCCAAGACGAGAAGGAGAGCCGGCGGGACGCCGCAGTCATAGGGGAAGGCGCACTTCTTCTCGGTGTCGGTGAGGACTTTGACGAGGCCACGCGCGTGGTTGACCAACATCTCCGTGCTAGGGAACCAACCGCACACCTTTGCCAACTGGGCGCGCCACCCCTCGTCATCGCCGACGAGCTCCATCATTGCTCTCTGCCAGCCGAGGCTTTTCTCCATGGAGGCGGCTGCAGCAGTCGCTGGCGGGGGTTTTCTCGATGTACTGTAGGTGGGGATAAGGGGAGTTCGAACCGGCGCGCGAGGTAGGTGGGTGAATGTGTCGTGGGGAGTGGTAAGTTACTTATTTAATGGCAGTTAGGACGTGGGGAGGGGAAATGTAAAATATTCTTTCTACCTCCCGCCCCGGTCACTGGCTTCCAATCCATTATTATGGCATATGATTTTTGTTGCGAAAAAATATTATGGCATCTGATTGTTCTACTGTAGTCAATAAGGTGAAGAATGTGACAACTGATAGATCTCAAATAGGTGCCATAATATATGACATCAAAAGTAGGGCTCTTAAGTTTAAATCTTGTATGTTTACTCATGTCAACTGATTATGTAACGTGGCAGCTCATGTTCTTGCTGAACACGACCCTGGATCCTGCTGGTTTAATGTTGTACCTGATGTAATCAGGACCATCATTTGTATTGAAACATTTGCTGAATGAATGTAATGCAGCTGCCCATTGACAAAAAAAAACACAGTGGCATTGCAATATATTATTCTCAAGCATGTATAACTAATTTATTTAGGTCGGATTTTGTTGCTTAGTGAGAGATGTAAAAGGTTGACACTCGCACTTAAACCTGGTAATAGTTTCAAAACCAAACTGAAGTGGTCCCAAACCATACGACTCTACCTCTTCCATCCAAACCAATCCAATCCAAAATTCTGTCCACAGATTGAAACGGTTTGGGACCAAATCATCCGTGTCCAGACCAAACCAGTCCAATCCAGTAGTTGACAGAATCCAAACTACACCAGTTTATTTAAGACTCTCGGCCCATTTAAACCAACCAAACACAATCCAATAGGGAAACCAAACTGAAACTAAGGTTTTAGTCCAAACTATTCCCATGGTTACTCGCACTAAATAAAGTGTTGATCGAGTTGCTACAATGTATAGGAATGAAACACTCAATGTTAAACGTCGAACTAAATTTGATGCCATAATATGAGAAGGATATATTGTCCTGTTCAGTCGATTCATCCGTAAAAAATGAAGCAGGTGTTCTACTCTTCTTCCTTCTCCACTTTTCTGCACATGATAAAAGACAAGATAAGTTAATGAATGATAAATTTTTTAATAATCTAGAATACATACAAACACTACTTCTGATTTAGTGGGCATTTCTTGCTACGTTTAGTGTGTCCTACCAATTTGCAAGCACCGCACCGGGTTTTCAACTCATCAAAAGAGAGTGGTCTACCATTTTTCGAGACAGGGCGGTTCTCATCTACCTTTGTTGCACCTTTGCTTGACACTTTCGTAGGATCTTTAACTGCAACCATGTTGCCTCACCATCATCTACATATTCAACTGCACAATTATTGAAGTCATTTCTATTCTTGCTCAAATTTTCCTGTAGCAGATCATACTCATGACTCTTAGCTATCACAGCCTTCAAACTATCCTGTAACTGATCCCACAAAGCTGGGTGTTTGCATGCCGCATGCATAGCTTCTGACGCTAACACGCTGACCTGGCTATATTTCATTCTTTCCCCTGCCCCAGTCCAACCAAATCCCAACAGATCACTTGTGCGCCTCGCGGGCAGTCCCAACCTTGCTTGTTTCGTGAACCGAACAAGAACTAAACACTTTGGTATTTCAGATATGTTCAAGTACTTCAGTATATGGAATATGTGCTTGCAAGGTAGACCCTTTCGAATCATTCTTCTGCAGCTGCATCGTATAGGTTCTGCGAAATTTACTGCTGTATACTCCACCCAAAAACGGCTCTTCCGGTTATTCTTCCAGGCCATAATGTACTGTTGTGATCTGTCTCCCAGCTTAATTTCTACAATCTCCATCCCGTCAATTTTTCTAAGATCTTGTTGCAACATATAGAAATTTGCTGGAGTGAAGATATGAGAAGCTGCTATCTCAAGTTCCCTCGATCGAGCTAGTAACTGGCACCGGTAAACTCTGTGAGGCCGTGCAGTCATCTCGCGCCTTGTTTTCACGGATACGTACAACGGCGTTCTCATAATGCAAAATCATATCCACCAGGGTCATTTCACCATCTAGGTGGAGGTGAAGGCATGAGTTCAGGCTTTCACTCCCCTGGTTGCTTTACATGCCAAGCCAAAACCACTCTGTCAGATATGCCAAGGCCCACAGTCTCCTCTTCTTATACATCCGTCTCAACCATGTTACAGTTTTTTCCGACTGCCATTATTTGGAAAATGCGTGCCATCTTTCCTCAAACGTGGCCGTGGACATGCTGTAGTACAGAAGAGTTCGGAACTCCTTCAAGGACTTGTGACTGAGGTGAATCTTCATATTTTTTTCTATATGCCACGTGCATATACGGTGCCACACGTCTGGCAAGACTTCGCGAATAGCTTTGATCATCGCAGCGTCGGCGTCTATGATTACACACTTCGGCATCTTTTGACACATGCACCTCAAAAATGTCTGCAGCAGCCACACGTATGTCTGTTCGGTCTCGTCCGAAACTATGGCATAACCGAAAACAGTGGTCTTCCGGTGATTGTTAAGACCAACAAAAGGTATGAATGGCATACCATAGCGGTTCATCTTGTACATGTTGTCAAATACAAGCACGTCCCTGAATTCCTCGTAGTCATGACGAGACTGGGAGTCACACCAGAACATCCTATTCAAGTGTCATTCCTTATCTAGCTTGTACTCAAAAAAGAAGCTAGGATCCCTCTGTTTCCTACTGGCCATGATGCCTATGGCTGTGGTAGCATCACCTTTTGAAAGCAGCTTCCTCTTGTCCCTGACGCAAAGGTTGTATATTTCATGCCTGGTAAAACCAACACCGCCATACCATACATGTTTGCTGATGAAGGAATCCACCATGTCATGAATTCTAATCCCTGCAGCTCGCATGGACATTATCTGATGCTTCTGGTACTCTTTGATTTTTCTGTGGGACCAAAGAAAAGGTACCTCGTCCGGTCCTGCCAACATATGGCTATGCTTGTCCTCAAAACTTTCAACATACCAAACCCCACGCTTTTGGTCAAGCTTGACGGTCAGGTGTGCTTAACAAAAGCAGCGTGTCTCGGGTCTGAGCCTACGGCTGTGTCCTTCCTCTGTTGGCAACTTGCTGTCACGTTTCCCTTGTCTGGAACAAACAGACCGCCTATAACGCATATGATGTGACTCGATTTTGCTATACTTGAGCTTATTCTTTCTAATGCTGAAACCAGTAACTCTAGCATAGTTTTTGTAGAAATCATACGCAACATCATGAGACATAAAAGTCATTTCCATTATCTGCATCAACTTATCCCTCTTATCATCTGCACTGACAGTATCTTGGACATTCTTTGCCCATCAACTTCTGCCACCTACACAATCAAAACATATCCATGAAAACAACTTTCTATGGTTTAAAATTACTTCCATAGAACATTGATTACACAAATACCTCACTCATGATGACCGACGACTGCCCATCCCCAGAATCAGGTGCATGTAATGATTCATCGTTAAGGCCTGTCTCCACGTCGGATTCACCGTAATAGTCATACGCATTATGACATTCGGAAATGAACTGAAAAATACAACACAAATACATAATTACTTATCATATAATATTTGAGAATGAATTCAATTTGCATGCCAACAAAAATTTTCACTTACGTACCTGACTAATGTAATCTTCATTCGAGAGCTCCGAATTGTTTTCCTGACCATCATCATGCTCATCAATCTATAAAATTTCAACACAAAAATATAATGTTGTCAGACGGCACCAAAAAATTACAACATGATAATGCCACTCACATTAAAATCTTCCCATTCGTTCTCGTTCTCTGACTAATCTCCAAGATCTGAATTTTCATCATCTGACCAATCTTCTATCCAGTCTTTCATCAGTTCTCCAAACTCCATGTCAACCATCATATCGGTTAACTCCTCGTCCGCCATTTCCTACAACAAATAATATGTATCATCACATATGCAAACATTATCAATGCTGACATATACAACACCTAGCGCACGATCACAGATGTTAAATAAACTACCCCAACCGGAGAGTGCCCCAACCGAGGGCGTTCAGATCGTGCATACAACCGATGCCAACGACCTCTGACCACCCATGGATCCTCCCCCCTCTCCACACCAGTTATCGGCGTTAAGGTAAGGTTAGGTTAACCCTAGAAAGAAGAAACCCACTTTAGCCCGTGTGATCACTATGTATAGCACGACGAGCAGCACTAGCAGAACAAGATCTGCGATGGCCTGGACCGCCGGAAAGCTAGGTTATCCGCCCTGCTAGGTTAATCACTACGACGAAAACGGTGGCAATTCGTTTGATGCTGCCGCGAGCGAGTCAAACGTGGGGAAACGGGATGCGGTACCTGCGACCGCTGGAGATTCACAACGGTGCCGCGCGCGCTGTCGGACAAGATCGCCGGCGATGAGATCGCCACCGCCGATAATCCTACAGAACCTCAACAGAAAGATGGTGGAGCTGCGTGATTGATTGACCTGCGTGATTGATGGATCGGACGTCGGAAGGTCGTACCTGGTCATGGGGCCGTCGGCAGGTCCTACTTTTTTTCTCGGGATGTCACCGTATACATACGAATGCGGTATATGGGTTTTACGGGGCTTGGATATGGGCAGTGGCGGGCTCGAGAAAAAATAGAAGGCGTGGGTCAAGAATACCCCTGGGAAATTGAGTTAGGGGGGTGCACCGGAGCAGGGCTCATTCAACATTGCATATGTTGCCCAACCTGAGTTCAACTAGTCACGAGCAGTTTTTTTCTGCTGGCTCTCGTGACCGGCCCGCGTTCGCGTCCCGCCCACTCCTAGGGTTCCCTCGCCGCCGCCGGCGGTTCCCCCCCGCGGGTCTGCCGCCGCGGCCGGATCCCGTCGCCGCCCCTAGCCGGAGCCTGCTCTCCTACCCCTCCCCCTCCCTTCCCCGTACCCCCGCGTCGCCTCCTCGAGCGAGGCGACCGGGGGCCTCTCCGCCGCTCCTCTCCAGCGCTCCTCCCCCGCCCCTACCTCCTCCCGCCGCCGCCGGTGAGCGCCGCCTGGCCTCGGCCGTGTGGGGCTGGCGGCGGCGGGCCTGCCCTTCCGTGCGCACGGCTCCCTCCTGCTCGGACGGTGGTGGCTGGCAGCGGAGCTCCTCGGCCGGCATCGATGCGGCCCGCGGTGGTGGTGTCGCGGGCCCAGTGGCTCTCGACGTGGTGGTGCGGCCGTTGGCCGTGCGGTGGCACGGTGGCGCTGTGGCTGGCGGCACCGCCCAGCCCAAATCTGGGCCCATTTGGGCCCATCTGGGTTGGAGTGGGCCAGTGGGTTGGTGCTCGGCGGCGACGTTTCTTGGTGGTGGCGTGGTGGCTGTGGTCTCGGGCGGTGAGGACTTCTTGGCCGGCGTGCTGCAGCGTGGTGACAGGAGTGTTCGGGTCCACGTGGGCCTGGCCAGGCCATCGAGGCCCGGCAAGCCCTCGTCGCCACGTCCCGTCGGCTCCGCTGCGGTGGTGGAGGTTGTCCCTTGCGTCCGGTCGAGTTGTGGTCGCTCCCGTGGCTGGTGTCCCCACTTCCTCTCACTACTAGAAAAAGGCCTGTTAGTGACGCACCTATTTTTGCCATTAATGGTGCACTATAGGCGCGCCACTAGTAACAAATACTAATGGCGCACATTTGGTGCGCCATTACTATCATAGATAGTAATGGCGCACCTATAGTGCGTCATTACTATGCCTAAAAGGCATGTTAGTGGCGCACATGTTTTTTCAATTTTTTCTTAATCTCGGGTCACTATGGCTTAATCTCGGGTCAATATGCTTAATCTCAAGTCGGCGCACCTATTTTTTCATTTTTTCTTAATGTCGGGTCGCTATGGCTTAATCTCAAGTCAAATCGCACTTCGTGGTCAAACTTGCCGGACGGTCACCCATCCTCACACTACTTCAGCCCGAGCATGCTTAACTTCGCAGTTCTATCCAACCCCAGCACCAGCTCACTTAACAGGCACTTGTTGATATATCTATCATATCAATCCTATTAAACCTTGTTGATGTGTAGGACTTTGTTCATGTTCCTGAGTGTGATGAAATTTTCAAAAAATATTTCAAACTTCCCGGTCATATTACGTATCATATTTTGAACATTTTTTCCAAAAAAAATTCGAAACCAATTATTTTTTCTGTTACTAGTGGCGCACCTAGCAAAAGGTGCGCCATTACTAACTTTGAATTTTTTTTCTGTTTTTCACCCTCTAGATCTTAAAAGCCCCGTATCTTTTATTCTGTTAGGTTTTTGGAGATTCTAAAAATCTTATATAGCAGTGGCGCACCACATGTATAGTGCACCATTAATGTTCATATTAGCTATAGCCGTTTTTCTAGTAGTGTCTCCAAGTCTCGTGTTGACAACTCCAGTGAAGTTGTGAGGGTTGTCCAGTAATCGTGATGGCACAAGCTGGTGGGTGGCCGAGGAGGCGGTGCATTTCAAAATGCCTGAGGTGGTGGTGGTGGTTGTGGGTCGGGAGAAACCCCTGTCGGCCTGGCCGGCACCGATGTGATGACGCCTGCGGGCGCCATCGGACCTTCCTGAGGTGCATCTGGTACCCCTTCCCCACTATCCCTCGCGTACCGGGGGAAACCCTAGAACTTGTTCGGGCAGCAGCGGCGGCATCGTGGCATTCCTTCTTGAAGGTGTTTCTTGGGGCGCGGCGCTTCGGGATGCTGGGAGTGTGGTGGTACTTCTTCAGAGGGTGCAGCGGTTGCCGGACTTCCTTTCTCTCGTTGATCTGCCGGTGTCGGCATTTATTTCTCTTTTTTCTTCTTGTTTTTCTTTTGGGCTTATCTGTGATGTGGCCCCAGTGAGCTGGATGTATTGAGTGTTTGCTTTATAATATAAAGTGGGGGAAACCCTTTATCTTATAAGTACTCACCAGCAAAATCCTAATAAATAGTCTCATACAAAACATTTACCTCCGGGTATAGGCCAAACAATAATAAATGAGCGGCAACTTATAATTCAGTAAGCCATATCGGGGAACTTGCACGGCAAATGGAACTGATTTTTAGCAGAGAGGGAAAGGGAAAAGGAGTTCGTCGAACCAACAACAATCCAAGCCAAGATATGCCCTTAGTATTCTGAAAAATCTGCAGTAAAAATCGTGAAACATCGAGTACCCTGCCTGCATACAGAACCAGACCAATATCTATACATGCCTGTCAAATAGAGAACCACCAAATCTGATTCAAACACAAAAGAACAAGAAAAAGCTCATCCTATGCTGCTAGGCCATGGCCCCAGCACCACCCCTCCTCGTCTCCAACGGTGCATAAGGAGCACCCCACCATGGCTCGGAACGACGAGTCGACGACTACCTCATTGGTCCCGCAGCCGGCAGCCACACTCACGTGAGGAGACGCAGGGTCGTCGGCCGGCGAACAGAGGAGGCGAAGCCATGGGGGAGGCCGCAACCTACGGTGAACATGAGGTGAGCGACGAGGGATCGGGGGGCGAAGCGGCGGTGGCTTGAGAAACCCTAGCGCGTGCGAGGGCATCGGGGACATGAGCGACTCGTGCGAGGAGAGAAAGGGAAGCGAGGGCATCTTAGGTCAACGAGGGATGGGGGAAAGGCGTGGTGGAGAGCGGAGGTTGCCGAGAACTATGCGTGCGTGGGTTTCCTCTATTTTCTTTTCTAGGTTTCCTGTATCGTAAAAAACCAGAAACAGCAGGAGCGTGGAGGGGGAAGTCCTTCGATCGAGGGGTGAGGCTTGGGACGGGCCTAAAAAAGCCCATGGCAGAAAACTGAGGCCCAGGCCCTCCCAGGCCCTACCATCGGGCCTACTTTTCAAGCCCAAGCCCGGCCCATCTGGTAAAAAGCCCTCAAAAGCCCTTAGGGCTTAGGGCCGTGGGCCGGGCCTCTTCCTGAAAATGCCAATATGCCAAGCCCAAGCCCGGCCCACAAGCAAGCTCATCGGGCCTAGGCCCTGGATTTTATGGCCGGGCCTGGGTGGGCCGACAGGGCCGGGCCTGAGATGGCCAGGACTAGGTGAGGGGACGAGCGAACGAAACGAAGTACTCCTTTCGGTCCTTTTTAGTTCGTACTAGTAAATGTGCCCGTGCGTTGCAACGGGTGAAACAAAATGATTTTACAATGCGAGAAAAAAATCACTTGGTTTTACAATTTCACATATATCTTTGTTTAATTACCCATCTTCCGTCTAACCCCAATGCCGGGGTAGATGGCCAAAGAGGCGCCCGTCATTACCACTTCTTTCTTGGCGTCGCTGGACAGAAGCCAGTGTCGCTCGACCAACTGGTGTCGTTAGAAATCGGCATCGTATCTCGCCATGTCTCGCCTGGCATCTATATCCTCCCCACTCACGAATCAGTGGCAAAATCTGTGAGAGACGTTCTGTTCTGCTAGACTGTTAAGGGCTGAATTGGCTTATTTTAGTGAATTTGAGCATTCTATGGGATGGCAGTGGCACTCATGAATAATCACTGCCCATTAGGCCGTTACTGTCTGTTTTTTTGCTCGTGTGCTCATATTCAGTAATTTTAATTTACAAAATAGTCTATGTAAACTTGCCTGCAATTTAACTGTTCAAGGAGGTGTTTGAGGATTTCTGATGCCAATATCTTTAGATTGTAACCGGCTACGCACTCCTCATTTTCACTTGGAGTCTGACTTCTACTAAGTATATGAAAGTGCATTTGTTTCTTATGGCTTGTGTTCTTTCTTCTTTAGAGGGTCATGGACATGGCTTTCTTCATTGAGGACGTCCATCGTTTAGCAAGGTATTATTGTACAAAACAATAACATATTCTGAATTTGTTAACCTAGTTGGCAGCACAAGAAAAAAGCTATCTTCACTCTCCTTTGGATATCACATATTTAACAGTCTGGGGTCACGCTTCTTTATTATTTATACTAATATACAAATATCTAATCCTTTTCTTTATTCTTTATTGTTGTGTGGGTCATATATGCTAACTTGTTCTCTTCTGCTGCAGCGCAAGTGTGGATGGACGGACATACAGTAATCTCATGTCTAGCTAACATATTTACTTTTGGCAAGAATAGTGAATTTTGGAGTTTCAGCTAAAAACTCCCATCGATACTGTGGAGTGAATGACTCTAAGGAGTTGATGAACAATGTCCGTAAGCTAGGCAATAAATAGAAATGGTAAAACGAATATAGAATAGTATCAGCACGGTTGGCCATCAATAGGATAGTAGTTTGCTCATATAGGAGATGAAAAGGGTTACTAAACATCAACAATTGGTATCAAAGAAAAACAAACAGGCCAATTAGATGAAACAGGAGACCAGCTTTAGAGCATTTGGTTCCAAAGCAGGCCACATTTGTGAAACAACCATACTAGTGACAATTCAAATTAGAAGACTATAACAGAATGATGAGAGAAAGCACTTGTAAGGAATCTGCCGACCCTAGAGAGGAACAAGTCCCTCGTAAAGCCTGGCATTATTAACCAATAAGTTAGAGCGCATAGGATGAGGGTAAGTAAAGCAAATCATGAAGTTGTTAAGATGGCTGGAGATTTACTTACCGAGCAGCACCCTCAGATTTGATGAACTTGGGAAGCCCATCACTCAACCCACAAGCAAATCCAGGTTGTCTCTGCACACGGACCTTGACAGTTTCACAGGGGCATAGAGCGGTATCAGAAATTACCTCAGCAGAAGCTGATCCTACAAGGTAAATTATAGGGTCATGTACTTCACGGCATTCTCAGGCCCAACCATATCTGAGTAGGTCTTCTTAAAGAACTTGTAGAACCCAAACTTGCAAGCCCCCTGAGCACTGTAACCAAGCAAGGTAGCCACCCATCTGTTAGACAGTATTTACACGCGTCTTCTGTATATATCTTATATACTGTATTGTACACTTTGTGTACCCCTTTATATATATGAGATAGCCACACCTGTTACGGGTGTCGAGCAGTTTCCCAAAACTCTAGCTTTTACATGGTATCAGTTTAGCTCTCGATTGATCACTTCCGCAACTATCACGATCGCCCTCGATGGCCTCTGGTAAGGCTCTTGGTCCGGAGGAGTTCACATCTTATGTGCTCAATGGACTGGGTGACGAGTATGATAATTTGGTGGAGAATATCAATGGTCGTGACACTCCCATCCAGCTTCATGAGTTGTACGCGCGCCTCCCTGCCACGAAACAACGCATCCAGGCTCGCCGCTCTACACCGAGCTTCCGTTCCGCCAACGCTGCAACGCGTGGGAAGGGCAAGCCCTACAAGCCACCAACTCGTGGAAAACCTCCACCGACCGCGCCTAACTCACGGAACACAACTACCTCCAAGGGAGGTCGAGTCTGTGCCTGCTGCCCTTCGTGTGGTGCTCCGGTCCCCTCCCAGCTGTGTGGGCTTGATGGTCACCTTGCCTCCCGTTGACATCGTTGCTTCAAGCAAGATTTCTTGGGGATCGGGAACAATGGCAAGGTTAATGAGAAGCGGGCTGCACTGGCGAGTCATGAGCAGGGGTATACCCCTTCCTATCCGGTTGATGCATCTTGGTACATGGATACGAGAGCTACCAATCACCTGGCGAGTGAGATGGGCAAGCTCTCTACACAGGAGCCGTACCGTGGACACGATCAGGTTCGTACCGCTAATGGGGAAGGTATGCAAATCTCACATATTGGTCAGGCATCACTTCTTACACATCGATCCACACAATTACGTCTTCTTAATGTCCTCCGTGTTCCCTCTGTTTCACGTAGTTTGCTTTCAGTTCCTAAACTTACTCGTGATAATAATGTTCTTGCTGAATTTCATCCTTTTCATTTTTTTGTGAAGGACCTGGTCACGAGGGATGTGCTCCTTAGAGGTCGACTGCGCAATAATGGTCTCTATGCACTTGATGTGCCACTAGCTCCTAGTGCTTTCAGCGGTGTTTGTGTGTCTCCATCACATTGGCATGCGCGCCTTGGTCATCCTGCCACTCCCATCGTTCTCCATGTACTTCATCGTCATGAGCTTCTAGTAGTGTCCAATAAACATGTTGATGCAGTTTGTGATGCCTGTCAGCAAGGCAAGAGTCATCAACTTCCTTTTTCTGAGTCGAGTCGTGTAGTAAGTAAACCGCTTGAACTTGTGTTTTCGGATGTATGGGGCCATGCCCAAACCTTTGTTAGTGGTCATAGTTATTATGTCAGTTATATTGATGCTTACAGTCGGTTCACTTGGCTTTATCTTCTTAAACGCAAGTCTGATGTGTTCAATATTTTCTTGCAACTCCAAACACATGTTGAGCATTTGCTCAGTCATAAAATCATTCATGTGCAATCCGATTGGGGGAGGGGGGGGGTGAGTATCACAACCTAAATGCATTCTTTAATAGGCTTGGAATTACACATCGTGTGACTTTTCCTCATACACATCAGCAAAATGGGGTAGCCGAGCATAAGCATCGTCATATAGTTGAGACTGGTCTTGCTTTGCTTGCCCATGCCTCCGTTCCTTTCCGGTTCTGGATGACTTTTCCACCGCATGCTTTCTCATTAACAGACTCCCTACACGACTCCGTTAGATGACAACACGACTTGAGCTCTTGCTAAATGAAGTTCCTGATTATACGTTTCTTAAGGTCTTTGGGTGTGCGTGTTGGCCACATGTTCGTCCATATCACCAACGCAAGTTGGAGTTTCGGTCTAAACAGTGTGTGTTTCTTGGTTATAGTTCTCTTCATAAAGGGTACAAGTGTCTTCATATTCCCTCTAACCGCGTCTACATATCACGTGATGTGGTGTTTGATGAGAATGTTTTTCCTTTTTCCGCACTTCCGGTCACCTCCACCACTCCCACTACACCAGAGAAATCTGTTTTACCTTTGCCTGGCCAATTTGTAGATGCTGCATATACCCCCTTGTTGATACCTAACCATGGTGCAGGTATTGGGCGCGGAGCACGCCTCGAGCTTCTGGATGAGCAGCCGCCCACGTGCACACGTACGTCCACCGAGCCCACTCGTGACGCCTCTCCATCACCTGGCTTGCCGACGAGGCTGGCCGAGCCGGGCCCTACTACTTCGGTCCAGCATGGGGCTGGCAACGCGTTGGCGGAGCCAACCGAGCAGGTCGAGCTGGTCGAGCCAGCTTCCCCCGAGCCGGCCTCTGCCGCGGGGGTCGAGTAGTGTCCCTGCCCGCGTTGGTCAAGCCGGCGTCCACGCCTTCCTCGCTAGGCCGGTCGCCCGGGGCGAACGGCTCTACATCCGGGGAGCGGTTTGCGTCGTCGTCGATGTCGCCATCTTCATGGACTCCATCTCCACCGCCACCTCCGCCGCCTACCGCTATTATGCGTTCTCGTATGCGCAGTCAGAGTGGTATTGTTCGGCCGAAGGAGCGCACTGACGGCACAGTTGCATGGATTGTAGCTTGTATGGCATAGACAGATGCTGGCCCCACTGTTGAGCCTCGGCATTCTCAGGCGGCTCTTTGGATTCCTCATTGGCACAGTGCAATGGATCAGGAGTTTCAGGCGCTACAGAGGAACGATACTTGGCGCTCGGTTCCTCCTATGTCTGGTGTCAACATCATTGACTCCAAGTGGGTGTTTAAGGTAAAGAAGCATGCTGATGGTTCTATTGAGCGATACAAGGCACGGTTGGTGGCCAAAGGGTTTAAACAACGGTACGGTCTTGATTATGAGCATACCTTCAGTCCAATTGTCAAGCCTACCCCCGTTCGTCTGCTTCTGTCCTTGGCTGTTGATGAGCCACAAGTATATGGGATCTATCGTAGTCCTTTCGATAAGTAAAAGTGTCGAACCCAACAAGGAGCAGAAGGAAATGATAAGCGGTTTTCAGCAAGGTATTCTCTACAAGTACTGAAATAAGTGATAACAGATAGTTTGGTGATAAGATAAATTGTAACGAGCAACAAGTAACAAAAGTAAATAAAGTGCAGCAAGGTGGCCCAATCCTTTTTGTAGCAAAGGACAAGCCTGGACAAACTCTTATAATAAGAAAAGTGATCCCGAGGACACATGGGAATATCGTCAAGCTACTTTTCATCACGTTCATATGATTCGCGTTCGGTACTTTGATAATTTGATATGTGGGTGGAACGGTGCTTGGGTACTGCCCTTACTTGGACAAGCATCCCACTTATGATTAACCTCTATTGCTAGCATCCGCAACTACAACAAAAGTATTAAGGTAAACCTAACCATAGCATGAAACATATGGATCCAAATCAGCCCCTTACGAAGCAACGCACAAACTAGGGTTTAAGGTTCTGTCACTCTAGCAACCCATCATCTACTTATTACTTCCCAATGCGTTCCTCTAGGCCCAAATAATGGTGAAGTGTTATGTAGTCGACGTTCACATAACACCACTAGAGGCTAGACAACATACATCTCATCAAAATATCGAACGAATACCAAATTCACATGACTACTAATAGCAAGACTTCTCCCTTGTCCTTAGGAACAAACGTAATTACCCACAAAGCATATTCATGTTCATAATCAGAGGGGTAATAAAGTGCATATAGGATCTGAACATATGATCTTCCACCAAATAAACCAACTAGCATCAACTACAAGGAGTAATCAACACTACTAGCAAACTACTAGCACCAATCTCGGATTGGAGACAAGAATTGGATACAAGAGATGAACTAGGGTTTGGAGATGAGATGGTGCTGGTGAAGATGTTGATGGAGATTGCCCTCTCTCGATGAGAGGAGCATTGATGATGACGATGGTGATGATTTCCCCCTCCCGGAGGGAATTGTCCCCGGCAGAACAGCTCTGCAAGAGCCCTAGATTGGTTCCGCCAAGGTTCGGCCTCGTGGCGGCGGAGTCTCGTCCCGAAAGGTTGCCTCCTCTTTTTTTCTCATCGAAAGACTTCACATAGGAGAAGATGGGCGTCGGAGAGCCACCAGGGGGCCCACGAGGTAGGGAGGCGCGCCCAAGGGTGGGGGGGGGCGCCCCCCACCCTCATGAGCAGAGTGTGGGCCCCCTGTCCTTCATCTTTGGCGACGATTTTTCTGTATTTATTTTAAGGTATTCCGTGGAGTTTCAGGACTATTGGAGTTGCGTAGAATAGGCCTCCAATATTTAATCCTTTCCCAGCCCAGAATTCTAGCTGCCGGCATTCTCCCTCTTCATGTAAACCTTGTAAAATAAGAGAGAATAGCCATAAGTATTGTGACATAACGTGAAATAACAGCCCATAATGCAATAAATATTATCATAAAAGCATGATGCAAAATGGACGTATCAACTCCCCCAAGCTTAGACCTCGCTTGTCCTCAAGCGAAAAGCCGATAACAATAAATATGTCCTCATGTTTAGAGGTAGAGGCGTCGATAAAAATAAAATACGGACATGAAGGCATCATGATTATTTCATAACAACAACATATATAGATTTCGTCATATGATTACTCATGTTCAAGTGATGATCTTTTCACAAAGCCAAAGCATGAATCAGAAACCTTATTGAGCACCAACAAGTTATACCCTTAGTCATTGAAGCAATTGCAATTTATCATAACATCGGAAAGGGTCTATGTCAGAGCTTAAAAGCAAGTCCACATACTCAACTATCCCTTAGTCCTTCATAATTGCTAACACTCACGCGATACTTGTGGTTATGGAGTTTTAATCGGACACAGAGAAAGATAGGGGCTTATAGTTTTGCCCCACAACCTTTTACCTCAACGGTAATGTCAACAATAATAATTCATGCTCCCCCACATCCAATTAGATATATATATCACGTTCTTTCCAACATGCTGAGCTTGCCAAAGGATAAAATGAAAAAGGAAAGGTGAAGATCACCGTGACTCTTGCATAAGGTAGAGGATAAAAGATAGGCCCTTCGCAGAGGGAAGCAGAGGTTGTCATGCGCGTTTAGGGTTGATGCACAAAATCTTAATGCAAAAGAACATCACTTTATATTGCCCCTTGTATGTGAACCTTTATTATGCAGTCCGTCACTTTTATTGCGTCCACAACAAGTTCGTACAAAGCTTATTTCTCTGCACTAATAAGTCATGCATATTTAGAGAGCAATTTTTATTGCTTGCACCAATGACAACTTACTTGAAGGATCTTACTAAATCCATAGGTAGATATGGTGGACTCTCATGGCAAAACTGGTTTAAGGGTATTTGGAAGCACAAGTAGTATTTCTACTTGGTGCTGAGAATTTGGCTAGCATGAGGGGGAAAGGCAAGCTCAACACGTTAGAGGATCCATGACAACATACTTTATCTCAGATATAAGAAAACATAACTCATTATGTTGTCTTCCTTGTCCAACCTCAACTCTTTAGCATGTCATATTTTGATGAGTGCTCCCAATCATAAAAGATGTCAATGATAATATATCTATATGTGAAACCTCTCTTTCCTTATTACTTCCTATTAATTGCAGCGATGACCAGAGCTATAATTGCTAACTCCCAACAACTTTTAATCATCATACTCTTTCTATGTGAAGTCATTACTTTCACTAAGATCAATATGATCTCTTTGATTCTTTTTATTCTTTTCTTCTATTCACCCAAGATCATGGCAAAATAATCAAGCCCTTGACTCAACACTAATCTTTATTATATAGCTCATGGACTCGATTACAAAGAAGGATCATAAAGCAAAATGAAAGTGTGTTATATTGACTAGAGGGGGGGTGAATAGGCGATTTTTATGAATTCTTCACGGAGGAATTTGCCGGTGAGGAAATTCCTTAGCAAAGAACTAGTTGCAGTGGAATAAGTACTCAGAAGTAAACATAACAGGATACAGACATAGTCATCATGATGAAATGAAGACAAACACAGAGTACAGAAAGCGTAATCACAGGATAATACAAGATGAAGACAAACAGGCTGAAGAAATTTAACTAAGGAAATTGAGAAAGTCTTCAGTCAAAGTCTTCAAACACAGATATGAACAATCACTCAACATAGTAATGAGGAAATGAAAGAGTTGAGGAAATAGAACCAGTAAGGTTGGTGAAGACAATGATTTGGTAGACCAGTTCCAATTGTTGTCTCAGTTGCACGTCTGGTTGGAGCGGCTGAGTATTTAAACTCGAGGACACACGGTCCCGGACACCCAGTCGCTGAGCACGCAGCTCAGGACACCAAGTCCTCACTGTATTCTCCTTGAACTAAGGTCACACAGACCTTGTCCAATCACTCGTGGTAAGTCTTCAGGCGACTTCCAAACCTTCACAGACTTGGTCACTCGGCGATCCACAATTCCTATTGGATGCTCTAGACCATGATGCCTAACCGTCTGGAAGAAGCAAAGTCTTCAAAGGTAACAAGCGTCGGATCCACGCAGGATCAATCTCTTCAGTGATGCTCAATCACTTTGGGTTTGTAGGTGTTTGGGTTTGGGTTTTTCCTCACTTGATGATTTTCGCTCAAAGTCCTCGGAGGATGGGTTGCTCTCAAATGACAAGTGTTAGTTTCTCTCAGAGCAACCAACCAGATAGTGGTTGTAGGGGGGCGACTATTTATAGCCTGAGGAGCAGCCCGACATGATAAGACGTAAATTCCCTTGTCTGATATGACCGTTAGGTGGATAAGATATTTTGGGACAGCTGCGCGTAGCACAACAACGGTCGGAAATTTGACTCTCAAATTCCTCAGGGCTATCATGTTCCTCACTGTGTAGGCAATCCGCACTAGCGAATTCCTAACTCCTTAGTCAGAACAAATTCCTCAGCGACCAGAAGAACTTCGTCTCTGTCACTGAAGAAATTGACTTAACTGTATGAGATTTCCAAAGGCTTCACTCGAAGGGATTGGTAGGTGTAGGATTTTGAGTTGAGCATCAGATAGAAATTTTTCCTTAGTATGGTGTTTCCTATGACTCAAGAAAGAGAAAAACAAAACTATGAAAACGAAAGTCTTCAAGCTTCATATTCCTCGCATGAATATCAAGTCTTCACGGACACACCAATTTATTCACTTTCAAAGTCTTCATGAAAGTCTTCAGGAATACCAAAATCTTCAGTCGAAGATATTCATTTTTAGGGGTCGACTTTCTCTGTAAATATCAAACTCCTCATAGACTTATAGACCTGTGTACACTCACAAACTCATTAGTCCCTTAACCTATAAGTCTTCAATACACCAAAATTACTAAGGGGCACTAGATGCACTTACAATCTCCCCCTTTTTGGTGATTGATGACAATATAGGTTAAGTTTTCAACGGGGATAAACATATGAAGTGTAAGTACTGATATTGAGGAATTTGATTGCAAGATATAGAAGAACTCCCCCTGAAGATGTGCATAGTGAGGAATTTTCTTTTGAAGCAATGCACACTTGAAGAGTTGAATCATGGAGATCTCCCCCTATATCTTGTAATTCATACACGCATTTGACATATAATATGAAGAATTTGAAATGCATGATGAAATATGGTGCCTGATGAAATTCAGCATGCGTGCAGTAATATTGATGAGGAAGAAGCATGCAGAATAACATATCATGAGTATCAAAACATAGTGCATCAAAAGTATCAGAGCACCATCGGGTTTAAGTTTACAACTCGATCCAATAAAGTTTTATAAGAACGAGAGTTGTAACTTAGCAAAAACGCCCATATAATAGACCTGCTTGAAGACTAACTCAAATTTCTCCCCTGAAGAATATCAAGTTGATGGAGGAGCGCCAGCATTGTCGGGGTCGGTTGTCGTAGTAGGGCCTGCTGCAGTGTCGTACTGATATTGAGGAATATCAAGTCTTCATTTTCATCAGTGTCACGCGATGAAGAATAGGAGCTGGCCACCAAGGAAGGAACCTTGACCTTCTTGAATTTCTTCGGTGGAGGTGCAGACCAGCCAAATTCTTCCTTGAGACCCATTTTCTTCACATCTGCAGCGCTGTAGACATGAGATAGAACAACCCAGGTACGGTTGAAGGTTTCATGGAGGTAGTAGTGGTTTTTCTTCACTGTATTGTGTGTTGATGTCATGTTGTGAAGAATTGAACCAAACTGACGCTTGACCCATTTATGATTGCGATCAACTTTCTGATGAAGACTGAGCAGTAACTCACGATCAGTCATCACCCTGGGTGCTGTGGCTTGAGGATTTTGCTTTGCGGCAGAGTCATGTGTGGTAGAGTCATCATTGGTGGAGTAGGATGCAGCCTTGCGAAATTGACCATCCAATGGACGAATGCCTTCATCTATCACAGCAGTTGCCTTGCCTTTGTCATCAGCTGAGGAATATGTCCGTTTGAGGACTTCAATTGGATGCAAGTAGCTGCCATGGTTCAGAGTATCAGCCTTGTAATTGAGTGAAGACCTTGTCCTGATGAATCTCATAATCCATGGTGCATAAGGCTTCAGCTAAAATGGTGACATCGCAATATTCGCCAGAGTCCTCATGAAGAAATCATGGAAGTTGACGGGAACGCCATGAATGATATTGAAAAGCATATTCTTCATGATGCCAATGACTTCTTCATCATTTAAGTCGTGGCCCTTGATAGGACTCATTGTCTTTGTCAGAATGCGATAGACAGTCCGAGGCACATACAGTAATTCCTTGACGAGGAATTTGGTTCGAGGGGCCTGGCTTGGCTTCAAAGGCTTCATCAGCACTTGCATGTAATGATTTGAAAGCACAGGTTCACTGTAGATGCAACGAGCACCGTCAAGGGGAGGACTGAGTGGTAAGACACGAAGCAATTCAGTAGTTGGTGCCTTGTAGTGAGTATTTTCAGACATCCAGTCCAGCACCCATGAATTCACATCTTTAGAATTTCCTGTGATGTGCAGCGTCGCATAGAATTGAAGAATGAGTTCTTCATTCCAATCACAGATGCCAGTGCAGAAATTTAGCAATCCAGCATCGTGAAGAACACCGAGGACTGGCTCGAAGCACGGCAGAGACTCCATGTCCACATGAGGAATATGTTCATGATTGAAGACTTTGTCTTTGTTGAACAATACTGAGGAATAGAAATTTGCTTGACTAGCAGTCCAGAAACGCCTCTTCCTTATGCGAGCAGAATCATAGGGGTTGTAGTCTATGAAGAACACATGCTCGCGGAAGAAATCTTCAGCCTTGAACTTTTGCTTCTTTGAGAATGGATCTGTTGGCTTGGGCACTGGATTGTCAGTGAGTTGCATCACAACCTCAGGAATCGCAATCTCAGGTTCTTCAGGCTGAGGAATTTCTGGTTCGTCTTCAGTTGCAGTCTGCGTGTTCAAAAGATCAGCAGCAGCAGGTTCTTCAGCACTAGTGGCTGGAATGTCTTCATGTACAGACGAGGTGGGATGAGTTTCTTCAGAGCCCATTTGAACGATTGGTGCAGGGGACTGGGGTATTTGTTGTAACGGGGTGAAGAGTGGAGAATTGGGGTGCTGACTTTCCCAAAAGTCATCATTCATCCCGAGTGCAGCCAATGTCCATGTCTTCATCTTCATTTTCTTCAACACCAGCCTCTTCCGCTGTGAACTGAGGCATTGGCGAGGAAGCAACAGGCGTTGAAGGGATCGTATCCACTTCAATTTCTTCATCAATCTACTATGACGAAGCAGCAGAATGATTTTCTTCATCAGATCTGCTAGGGATGACATATTCTTCACCAAACGGAACAAGGTCCTTTGATGGCATGGTGGAGATTGGAACAACATCAATTGGATTTTCAATCGAGCTTGTCAGAGGCTTCATTTTCTTCGGAGCTGAAGAATGTGAAGCACTTGATGCTTTCCTTTTCTTCACCGCTGCTCGCTCTGCAGCCTTGGTCTTCTTCACATATAATGCAGACGGAAGGATTGGAGTTGGTGTAGGCGCAGGAGGAGCTGAGGAATCTGGTTGATTTTCTTCAGGCGCAACTGTTGCAGTTGCCCTGACTTCTTCAGTTTCTTCAGGCGCACCACTAGTGGATGCCCTGGCAATTTCTTCAGCGGCTGGAATGGAGTCACCAGCCCTGGAACTAGCATTTTCATCAGCAGCCTGAATGTCATCAGCGGTGCTGGCATGTTCTTCAGTTGGCTGAGCAGAAGCTTCAGTTTGAGGAATTTCTTGTTGCGATGGGGCTGCAACATTGGTAAACTTTTCAGTCAGTTTCACAAACCTGACTTTGGCTCCTTGCCAATCAGCATAATAAGCAGTGAAATCATCGCTGAGGGCTTTGATTTCAGACTGGATTTTGAGGAGTTCATCAGTTCTCATATTGACAACATTTTTCTTCAGGAACTTCTCTTTTCTGAACTGAGCCTTCTTGATCTGCCTAGCCTTCTCAAATTTCCATTTCTCTTCAGTGATGAAATGGGTCAGCATGTGACTTTGACCAGGAGTCAAATTGAAATCAGGCATAGGAGTATTTGGATCCTTGTGCCAGAGATCAATGTAATCGAGGATCGCCCTTGGATCCAAAAGCAGTGGCACATTTGTGCCTTTGGCTCTAGCGGCCCTTTCTTGTCTGTCTCTGATGATTTCTGCAAGTTCATCATCATCAGCTTCATCGTCAGATGGCACTTGGAAGGCAACCTGTTTCTTCTTCGGACTTGGCCGAGGACCTCGACCAGCCATTGCATTTGTCTTCAGCAGAGTGGGGCCTGATAAAGATTTTGGTGCAGCTGAGGACTTTGGAGGAGCAGGAGCAGCATGAGGAATTCGCCGTGAGGGCTTTGAAGAATCTGGTCGTGAGGGCTTTGAAGATTCTGGCCGTGAGGGCATTGCTGAGGAACTAGGCCGTGAGGGCATAGTTGGTGAAGTACTTGGCTTGTGAGCGGGCTTCTTTGCCATTGATTTTCTAGGCCTGACAGAGGCCTCAGTGGCAGCAGCAGCAGCAGAGTCTTCATTGAATTTCCTCACTGCTTCTTTGGCTTGTGTCACTAACTTGGCTTGTCATTTGGCCCATTCTTCAGGAAAATCCTCACCACGCTTGATGCTGGTGGGGTCAGCTTCTTGGCCAGGTGCCAATGGAGCTCTTGGGCATGCAGGATTTAGTGCGAATTTCTTCTTATACTTCGGAGTTACATATCTGTACTCCCTCCATTCTCTTGCGCATCTCCTGTCAATCCTCTGTATGCGCACCTTGCACTGATTTTTGTTTTCCTTTCCGAACTTAGCCTCATCAGGTGTGCAATAGTCAGCATAGATGTTCTCAGGTATTTCAAAAGCAGTCATGACCTCAGGCTTCTTTCCTCCTTTCTGTGGCTTCTTACCATCTGCCATATTCTTCAGATGAGGAATTTGAACAATCGAATTCTCTGAAGAAGTATGCAACTTCTCTTCGAGGAACGCTGCAAATGAGTTAAGTTGATGAGAACCTAGTGATTCAGCAGCGGACATGAGTACCTGTGAACGGAGTATAGTTGCGAGGAATTTGGAGAGGTCATATACGTTCTCAGAAGGTTTTTCAAAAAGGACAAGTTTGAGGAATTTGACCAGATGAGCCTTGAAGAATTTCACTAAGCGTTCTTTGTCTTAGGTTCCAGAGTTGTATAGATCGAGGATCCACACAATTGAGGAATCTTGAAGAAAAATAATTCTTAGAGAAATGAATCAAGAACTGATGACTAGTGAGGTGTTTTGTGTGTGAGGATTTGAAGAATAAAACACCTTCGAAGATTTTGTAGTGAAAATTTGAATCAAAGAGGGCAGTAAAAGTAACTTTTAATTACCCTTGATGAAGAACATGACGAACTGTGAAGTAGAATAGTGAAGTTCGTCGGTGTAGATCTTCCACGCCCTAACCTGGCAGAGGAAGACAGCTACGGCGGCGGCGGAGTGAAGATTTCCGCGGCCGGCACGAGTACGACGACGACGAGTTTGAGGCAGTGAAGCTCTTCCTCACCGGTGACGATGGAGTAGCGGCGGAGCTAGGGTTTGAGAAGCTCGAGCGAGAGAGAGAGAGAGAGCGATCGAGCGGAGTAAAGGAAGTGAGGAAGGGGAGAGGGGGTATTTATAGTCGCAGTGAAAAACTGTTTGCCCGAAGATTAAGGCCGAACATGCCCCTGACCCTTCTCATCCGCATGACATGTATCACCCATGTACTGAGAAGTGGAGATCGTGTTAGATCGTGGGTGAATAGATAAGTATATCGTGGGATACGGGACGGTTTGAGCGGTAAAACCGAAAATTTGGATAAGATAAGTTTTTAAGTTACGTTCGCAATTTCTTCAGCTGACAAGGACACAATGAAGATTTTGAACGAGTTTCAAATAGAACGCACATGAAGAATTTGTGAATAGATTGGGTTGAGTATAGCATAGAAAGGGAAGGTCCGATCACATTCACTTAGCAGAAAATGCAACTTGAAGAAATAGCCATAAGTGAATGCTGTAGAGGGCATAAGCCCACATATATATATTCAATGAAGAAAAATGACGGAAACAGTGAAGATTTTGCAAAGTTGAAGAATTTGAAAAACTGAAGAATTTCAAAACCGAGGAATTTCAAAAATGAAGATTTTCAACTTTGGTGGTGGCGTGACCCACCGTATAAGAATGATGATTTCAGACACCGCGTACAATTGTCGTAGGGTTCTGAGAATCAAATTCTTCATTAATTTCTTCACACTTAGAGTATTATTCTTCATTGATTGAATAAAAACGTTTCTTCATGTGTTGCACATCTAAGTCATCAATTTTGCACAAGTGTTAGGATGAGTGTCCTTTTTCAAAGAACATTCGAAGATTCTAGGATATTTAGCTCACACCGCAACTTGCTAAATCTCTTCTCATCCAAGGGCTTGTGAAGATATCAGCCAGCTGTTCTTCAGTCTTCACGTGCTCGATGGAGATGTCGCCCTTCAACACATCATCACGAAGAAAATGATGACGAATCTGTATGTGCTTTGTCTTCAAGTGCTGAACTGGCTTGTGTGCAATCTTGATGGCACTCTCATTGTCACAGAGGAGAGGCACATTCTTCACGTTGACGGCATAGTCCTTGAGGGTTTGCTTCATCCATAGCAGTTGAGCACAACAAGAACCAGCAGCAATGTACTCAGCTTCTGCAGTAGACAGTGATACGCAGTTCTGTTTCTTCGAGTACCAACAGACCAAAGATCGTCTGAGGAAATGACAAGTACCAGCAATGTTGACTTGTGGTCCACACGATCACCAGCATAGTCAGAGTCAGAATATCCAATGAGATCAAAAGTAGAGCCCTTTGGGTACCATAATCCTAGTGTTGGTGTGTGAGCTAGATATCGAAGAATATGCTTCACAGCCTTATGGTGTGATTCATTCGGTGCAGCTTGAAATCGGGCACACATGCAAAACTAAGCATTATATCTGGCCTAGATGCACATAAGTACAATAAAGAACCAATCATGGAGCGGTATACCTTGTGATCGAAGTCAATACCATTTTCATCAGTGCATAGATGGCCATTTGTGGGCATAGGAATTTTGACGCCTTTGCAATCTTGCATGCCGAATTTCCTCAGAACATCCTTGAGGTATTTCTCCTGAGATATAAATATGCCATTGTGCTGTTGACGAATTTGAAGACCTAAGAAGAATTTCAACTCTCCCATCATAGACATTTGATATTCTTCACTCATCATATAGGCAAATTCATCACTATAACGTTGGTCAGTACAGCCAAAGATAATATCATCAACGTATATTTGGCACACAAACAGTTCACCATCATAATATTTAGTAAAGAGAGTAGGGTCGAGTGAACCGGGTGTAAAGACATTCTTCACGAAGAATTCCTTCAAAGTATCATACCACGCCCGAGGGGCCTGCTTGAGGCCATAGAGGGCCTTGTTGAGTCTGAAGACTTTGTCAAGATTCTTTGGATGTTCAAAACCTGGGGGTTGAGCAACATATACTTCTTCTCAAGCTTACCATTGAGGAATGCACTTTTCACATCCATTTGATATAAAGTGATATGCGAATAGCCTCAAGTCTAGCAACAGGTGCAAAAGTTTCATCGAAATCAATTCCTTCAACCTGTGTGTAGCCTTGAGCTACAAGTCGTGCCTTATTCCTCACCACAAGGCAATTTTCATCTTGCTTGTTGTGGTAGATACACTTTGTGCCAATGATATTATGCTTGCGAGGATCTGGGCGTTTGACCAGTTCCCAGACATTGTTGAGCTCTAACTGATGTAGTTCTTCTTGCATGGCCTGAATCCACTCAGGCTCCAGAAATGCTTCATCTACCTTAGTGGGCACTGTGATAGAGACAAAAGCATAGTGCCCACAAAAGTTAGATGAATGTGAAGCTTTTGAGCGTGTGAGAGGACCTGGTGCTCGAATGTCATCGATGAACTTTTCCACTTGCACTTCTTTTGCAATGCGAGGATGAGCTGGTTGTCGTCGAGGAATTTGATCAGCATTTTCTCCAGCACCATTTTCTTCAGCATGTTCATCAGCTCGATTTTCTTCACGTTCTGGAATGAATTCTTTAGTAGATTCTTCGATAGGAATGACATCCTCAGTGGCCTTGAACTTGATAGAATCCTCAGGTGTTGGTTCATCTATCACAGAAGGTAGGTGCTCTCTTTGCGAGCCATTAGTTTCATCGAACCGCACATCTACAGTTTCAACAACCTTGTGAAGAACGTTGTTGAAGACTCTGTAGGTGCGCGAGTCCCTTCCGTAACCAAGCATAAAACCTTCATGTGCTTTCGGTGCAAATTTAGCATTGTGATGAGGATCTCTAATCCAACATTTAGCACCGAAGACTTTGAAGTAACTTACATTGGGTTTCTCGTCAGTGAGGAGTTCATAGGCAGTCTTCTTGAAGAATTTGTGAAGATATACCCGGTTGATGATGTGGCACGCAGTATCAATTGCCTCAATCCAGAAACGACGAGGTGTCTTGTATTCATCAAGCATAGTGCGAGCCATTTCAGCGAGGGTTCTGTTCTTGCGCTCCACGAGGCCATTCTGCCGAGTAGTATAAGGAGCAGATAACTCATGAGTAATACCAATTTCATCAAGATAGCCATCAAGACCGGAATTCTTGAACTCGGTCCCATTGTCAGTTCTGATGTGCTTGATCTTCACACCAAAGTTGGTTGAAGCCCTCGACGAAAATCGTTTGAAGATTTCCCGCACTTCATGTCTGTAAGTGACAATTCGTACCCATGTGTAACGAGAATAGTCATCAACAATAACAAAGCCATATAGAGATGCATCATTTGAAACAGCAGAATAATGATTAGCACCAAAGAGATCCATGTGAAGCAATTCAAATGGACGAGTAGTGGTCATGATAGTCTTCGTTGGATGCTTGGCCTTTGTCATCTTTCCAGCTTCACAAGCTCCGCATAAGTGATCCTTGAGGAATTTGACATTCTCAATGCCAATGACATGCTTCTTCTTCGCAAGCGTGTTTAGATTCCTCATGCCAGCATGACCAAGTCATCGATGCCATAGCCAGCCTTCTGAAGCTTTTGCAGGTAAGCACACGGCTGGTTGTGGTCCTGTAGAGAAATCAACAATATACAGATCTCCTCTCCTAAAGCCTTCGAAGACTTTGGAATGGTCAGCTTCCATGATCACAACACAACAATACTTGCCAAAGACAACAACCATATCGAGATCACAAAGCATTAAGACAGACATGAGGTAGTATCCTAAGGACTCGACAAGCATGACTTTGTCCATGTGGCGATCCTTTGAGATCGCAACATTGCCTAGACCCAATACCTGACTTTTGCCTTTGTCAGCGAAGATGATATGCTTCAGATGTGACGGTGATAAAGGAGCATCCATCAATAGATTCTTGTCACCCGTCATGTGATTTGTACATCCACTATCGAGGACCCACTCGTTTGCTTTGGGCTGATCATCCTGCAGATGAATTAGTGCATCTTGCGAACTCATATACTTCATCAGTGAAGAATATGACGTCAAATTCATCAGTTCAATTTTATTAAGTAATAGCATAGATAAGCAGTGTGAGGACATGTGACATGAAAGTTCATTTCATCAAGATTCGTCTGCGTCCTTTCAGGCACTTTGTCAGGCCCCCAGCAAATTCTTCAAACGTTTAAAGCACGTCTGGAGACCTGACCCTGCATAAGAGATTAGTTCTTTTTCTTCACCACACACATCTGAAGGGGTGGCCAAGAGTTCATCACTCTACGAGGTCCATATGAGAATGGTGGCACAGAGGCCAATCCATTTCGTTTCACATAAGAGGGGTTAGGGTAAGCATATGAATAAGCAGAGAAATTCTTCGAGGACTTATGAACATATTGGTTTGAAGAATAATGCACATATTCATAGCCCTTAGCTCTACCCTACGAAACAGAGTTGTTAGCACGATGATAATCATATGAGGATTTTGATCCTTTTTGACGAATTTGATGCATGTGAGGAATTTGGTCCGTATGAGGACTTGGATCCATATGAAGAATTTGGTACATATGAAGAGTTTGATCTGCGGTTGCTATTCTTCACAGGTGGTGTCATGAGGACATTCACCTGAAGACTTTCAAGGCACTTCTTGGGAACCCAGATTTTCTTCATAGGAGAACCGTTCCTGCAGTTACTTCACCATTCTGATTTTTGAACAGTTTATAGTTGGAGCCAAATGACTCATGAGAAGAATGAGGAGATTCACATGTAAAGCCAGATAAGTTAGATGGATCAACTGGAGGTCCCTTTGCAGGAACCCATGAGGTTTTGGGGTACTACTCAGGCTTCCAATATGTTCCATCAGCATTGAGTTTCCTCTCCAAGGCAATACCCTCTTTCCGAGGGTTTCTGTTGAGGATTTGCTTTTTGAGCACATCACAAAGAATCTGATGCCCTTTGAGGCTTTTGTACATGCCTGTCCTGTATAATTCCTTCAGCCCTGCATCATTAGTAGTACTAGCAATGTCCTCAGATGAGGAATTAGTGATAGCAGAGGCAGGTGAAGAATTTGTAACTGTTGAAGCATTTGAACATTCAGGTGAAGAATTAGCAGATTCAAGTTCAATGCACTTTAAGCATGGAGGAACAAATTCTTCCTGAGAAGCGCTGATTTGTTGAGCAAGTAATGAATCGCGCTCCTTCTGAAGATCTTCATAACTCACTCTTAGCTTCTCAAGATCTTGCTTTCTTTGAAGAAATTCATAAGAAAGCTTCTCGTGATCAGATAAGAGAGTATTATGATGACTTGAAGGTTGTCAAACTTAGACTGAAGTCTCTGAAGATTTTTAGTTAAGTCTTTAGTGCGGTCCATTTCATCGACCAACATATCATCACTTTTGTCTAGCATGTTTTGAAGTTTTTCAATAGTCTTTTGTTGTTTCACAGCAATCCGACAGATATTCAAAGCAGAGCAATCTTTGTTGTTCATGTGCCATAACACATTTCCGTAGCTTCTCATATTTCCTTTCATGTCAGAATAATATCCAAGAAATCGTACAATATTCTTGTTCTTCGCCTTCAAGAGACACTCAATCTCTACTAGAATTTTTTTTCTCATGCATGTACCTATTGAACAGTGTGTCCTAGAATTTTTTATCTTTTGGGAAGGTTTTAACTGGATGAGGCAAGTCATGATAAGTACATAATGGGTGGTAAGACCAATGAAAGAAACTAAAATCATCATTGACTGAAAAGTGTATATACCACATGAATCATGAATGAAGGCTCCATCTTGTGGTATGAGCATGACACATGCAGTAACATGGCCTGTTTAGCCATGAGGGAGGCCAGGAACGTGTGGTGATTGGGCCAGCCCAAACAATGGTCCGTTTGGCCAACTATAGTACTTCCTTTCCAACTTTACTGGTACGGCCACGAAAAGATACAAGAAGGCCCAACCCATTGCTCGCTGAAACCCTAGCTAGCTCCTCACCATCGACGGGGAAGGGATACCCCCTACCGGCTATATATTACTCCTCCGGCTGCACCTTCGCCCCCGAGGGACATGCCTCTGTCTCGGAGGCCCCCGAGTTCCGCTCAATGGATGAGATGTTTACGAGCCCTATGATATCTGACTCATCATGTCGTTGTCGTCCTGGTCGCCTCCCAGGACACTTGACATCACAACCGTCTCCTTCCCCATCAAGCACCAACCCATCCACTGCTTTCACACGCGCGTTGTTCCTTCCGACCGCGACACCTTACTCCTCGACTACACCAGCAGCCTCGAGGCCAGGGCCGCAGTGGCAGGGCGCTGGGGGAGCATCCCGTTCCCCGAAGCCGAGGGCTATCTTCGGCAGATGATCGGCCGACCTCTGTCGCCTGTACCACACCGTTCAACGCTTCGGCGTCTATGACGACGCTTGTGAGAGTAAGCGGTGGGATAACCTCTTCCATCTCATCAGCGACAAGGTGCAGCCTCGATATTTGCCCGAGCGCTCCAAGTATATGCTTGCGCAGCTCTACTATGAGCACCTCTACGACTACAACGAGTTCACCAACGATAGATCGAGGTCGCGGGGCAATAGAGAAGAAGTGGAACCAACGATAGATCGAGGTCGCGGGGCAATAGAGAAGAAGTGGAAGAACCACATAGAGGTCGATCCAGACGATCTTCCCTTGGTCTCTATTTCGGAGGGTGATGGAAGGTACCATCCTGGTTCTGTCAAAGAGAAGGATGATGTGAAGGCTTCCGATGTTAGAAGCAGTTAGAAGAGGAGAAATCAAAAAGGCGACAGAATTGCTTCTAGTGAGCACCATGCTAACAACTATGGCAACACTGGGAAAAATGCAAAATCTGCTAGAGCTCTATAGCTGAAAAGGAGAAAGCTTGATGTAGAGGTTAGCAAAGTTGATCAGGTCTGTGAGAAGTGTGATAGTCGGTTGCATGGGGACGCCATGCTGCGATGTATTCGCTGCAATAAAGGGTAGCAAATGTATTGCTTATCACCTTGATCGAGAGTGTGCCTCCAGGGAAGTGGTACTACTCGGGCTGCATGAAGTTTTACAGTGATTGTTTTGGGTTTGTGGAGAGGACGAAGACCAATCTCCTTGATACTTACCAGTGATTTGTTAAGAAGGTGGGAAGGATGTGGTTCGGGCAAAGGCCTCCTAGCCATGTTCAAATCAAGAAGCAGTTTTGAGAAATAGTGGAGAGAAAGGCAGGGGAGCTGAATGTCATGTATTGGAGTGACATGGCCACTTAGTTTTATGGAAGTGGGTTTCCTCGGCTTGGTCATCTGGTTCTACCATCAGTTGATCCAGAGATGTGGCCGAAGTATTGCTCCATCCCATAGAGGCTGAGCTATTTTCTCAACATGCATGGTTCGGTTCTTCGGACTGTACACGACAAAATTCGTAGTGTAATGGTCCCGTGGTTATACTAATAGATGTTGTTCTCCTCATTTTGCTGCCATATTGAGGAACATTGTTTTTATTCAATAAAGTATTTACACTGGTAAGCAAATCCTACCTGAATAGCATGTTGGATATGTGTTACCTTTTTTATCTTTTCTATCGCAGTTTTGTGTCACACATTTTTATTCTTACTTTTGTGTTATTGATTGTAGATTAGTAGGTCAATAATTTTCTTATGTGAGGGTTGCAACCGATTTTGTTACGTTATGCATTAATTTTTTGTTAAGTTTGTATTCATGTGGGGTTACTTTTATAGGGTTCCAATTTCCGCCGCTCCCGAATAGTGTTCCCGCTATCCCGCCGCCGCATCGGGCTCTCATCGAATTTCAGATATTTGTGAGTTGGCTGAAATAGACATCTAGCTAAATGTGTGTAATGCACCAAGATAGATGCTATCTGAACATGCCAAACTAAACATATTTCTTGCATGCTACGTGTCAAAGATACAAAACTATGACGTAGATAAAATATGTTTGATCATATTTATCTAGTAAGCGACCAACTGCGGATAGTAAATGTCGGTTGATTTTTTATTTTATTTTTCTTTTAGTTATTTCTTTCTTTAGGACAAAAAATCGCTCATGTGCTTTTTTCACTTAAAAGTTACTAATATGCCAAGAAGATTAGCCATGCATTGGAAGAGACCACCCAAGAATAAGATGCAACACAAGAGAAGGAAGAGCTCAACACAAGACATCTGGCACCTACTTGCCTGGCTCTCGGTGTCCTGTAGCATCTGGCCTAGCATCCGTACATCCATGCAAATGTAGCTGCATGATGCACTCAAAGCTCATAATTAATGGCAACCACTCAATAGAGTAATTGAGTAGTCCCTTCCAAAAAGGTCCTAGAAAATATGCAGCGCAAGGATCCGATTACTTTTCTTTATAGGTGCATCCACATGCGTGCTTTATAGCAACCAATTTGTATGGCACAAAGACCCAATGGGCTACCGCGATGATTGTCTCCACCCGTACTCTTCTCGTAGGCACCAGATTTGTGCAATGTATCGAGCCGATGGGCATTAACATCGATCTCCCCCAAGGACATACGCTTCTTGCAGGCACCAATTTCGAGTCGCATAAACCGTCTAGAGGCAGCGCATGGGGAGGTCCTGGAGCGGACAGAAATGAGGCAGTGATGTGGTGCTTGAATACGATGGTTAGTATGGCTGAGATTCGTATTACAGCTCGCAGAGACATCCTCGCAGCGAACCATCACATACTTCATTGAACATGTATTTCATCTGCTCAGAAGCAAGTGCGACAAATATTGAACACTACATTTTTGGTTCCATTCTGTGTCTGCGTACCCGCTCGTAGTCGTGGGGCAAAGGTGGTGGAAACCAGTAGCTATTTGAGCGGTCTAGTTAGAGGAGAATATGGATCGTCCTGAGCAACATGATCTTCAGTCGGCATGAAGAATAAATCTTAGAAATGCCTTTACCATGTTTGATTTTTAGTTTACAACAATGTGCATTATCTAAGATTGTTTATTGTTCTATTTATTTCATGTTTCTTGCTGAGATGTTGTTATTTACACATATTGAATTCTCCTTAGAACGGAATATGCCATTTATTTTATAATGAAGAGTGGATGGAAATTGCATAGTATTTACGCGGTGATTGGCCAACAGCTTATGTCAGATTATGATGCTATAGACAATATTATTCATCAAAAATCCTCAGTGGCGTGACACTAGTCAAAATACTAGTGGCGTGCCACTTGCACATGGTCCTGGTATATGATTATGAAGCCCCATGTGCGGATTCATAATTTTACACCTCCGATTCACAGACTCACAATTTAATCCCTTTTTATTCACTAAAAATTTCTTTTTATAAACGGGTGCAAAATTATGTCTAAATAAGTCAGAAGTTTGCCTGCAGTCTTCCTATAGTATTCCAACGCCCCACATGAAACTTCCTCCAATTCTGCATTCATTTCATACTCGACTGATCGAACAAATAATAGTCGGTTAAATAATGAAGCGAATTTCACAAATACAGTTGTTGTGGGCCTTTTCCCTCTCTTCTAAACCACAAGGCAGCCCCCTAGACAATCAAGACCTCCCTAGCTTAGCCCAGGACAGCCCCAAAACCCCCACCTTATTTGGAAATGTCCAACTACCAATTGGGGTTTTCTAACCCCACCCGTCATCCCCATCAACATCTCTCTCTCTCTCTCTCTCTCTCTCTCACACACACACACACACACACACACACACACGCTCTCGCTCGCATGTTAAGGAACAATGTTTTTATTCCATCAATTATTTACATTGGTAAGTAAATCCTGCCTAAATAGCATGTTGGATACGTTTTTCCTTTTTTATCTTTGCTTTCACAATTTGTGTATCGCATATTTTTATTCTAGCTATTGTCTTATTGATTGTTGATTAGTACGACAATAGTTTTATTTATTTTTATATGAGGGGTGCAAGAAATTTTGTTTGGTTCTGCATTCATTTTTTGTTAACTTTTGGGGCTAGGGTAGTTCATCTTGAAGTGCCTATCTGACATGTGTTTCAGGGGCGAGCCTAAATTTTGGTATGTGTACATGTTGCTAAAGCAAATGCTTTTGAGCGGGTATTCTATGCAAACATTCATATTTATATGTGAGGTTCATTCAGACGTGATATTGAGTACTATGCAAAATTAATTGCATCTGGAGGAACACATTGGCTTCTGTTCTTCTAAATCTCCAGAAACATTTGATTTTTTCAGTGTGAGCTTGGAAGTGAAGTTATTCTCTTGTTACTACTTGTAGCAACTATCATTGTACTTTGAGCTACGGCAGAATTACAAATCTTTTCAGATTTGATACTCGGAAGATTGAGTGGTTTCTAGGATTTCATTCAGACACACACAATTTAACATGGAAGTGAAACTGATAATAGTTATAAATATACTCCCTCTGTAAAAAGATATAAGAAGTTTTAAATCACAAAGTAGTGATCTAAAATATCTTATTTTTTTACAAAGGGAGTACTTTCTACTTTGCTATTACTATGTACTTGGGGAATACTTCCATTTTCCTTACGTGATTCCGTAGTTTGATTGTCTTGCATATCTGGTCGCTTGGAATAATGGTGGTGCGTTTATAACCTGTATGCTGATTAGCTTGTGTGTAAAATAACAAAAGGGTTTAGATATAGTTACTTTTTTTGTTATTTTTTAAGTGAAAGAAAATTCTCCTTCGCAAAACATTATGTTTAGTTAATCCTTTTCTGATTCGGTTATGTATAACTTGAGTATTCGATGCACAACTTAACCTACATTGTGTGGTCGAGCATCATGGGCGAGGTACGAAGGGAGTGGTCTTTTACTATTGTCATTTATGCAGCCTTGCATCATCGACCATTTGACCTTCCAGTCACCGTAGACATGCTCCATGGCACCAATCAGGGTCAATGTCTTCTCCTCGTAGTTTCTTGCATGGTCACAATGGGAGATGGTTATACAGTTTGTGGCTAGCCCGATCTGGGTTGGTTCTGGTCCTCCCAATGATTCCTCGGTGCTAGGAGCATCAAGATCAAGACGAGAACACAGTGTGTGCCGAAAGCTCGTTGTTTTTGAAGTTTCTTGTCCAGCCCTTCACCATGTCGAATTTGTCCGAGCAATCGTTTGAAGATTTCCTCGATGTCTTAATCAACGCGCCTTCCAATATTGCCAATATTTTTGGGGCTAGGTAAACTAAGTGGTAATAACATTTTTAGTAAAAAATGTAGGTACAAACATTTAACACACTAAAAATGGTACGTACACATAATAGGCTCGATAATAAGATTGTAAGTACACATAAAAGGGAGTTGCAAGCCATCTGAAATAGTAATGTTACAAAACAAAAGTACAACCCACAATAATGATTTTTATTGAGTATTGTCATGCTGTCTATTCTTTTGATATGAATAAATGAACATGGCACGATGATTCAATAATATCCGTGCATATGGTTTAATCCGAAACCTCACTTCCGGAATTCTTCAATACTAATAACTTCCTGTCTATAACTCTTTTAGCTAATGTTCTCCCGCAAACATGAAAAAACATGAAAATTATTTATGGTCGGTAGTTCTATTGTTCTCACGACATTTTTGCCATGTGCAAAGATCATATGGCT
Organism: Triticum dicoccoides; assembly: GCF_002162155.2. Lineage (NCBI taxonomy): Eukaryota > Viridiplantae > Streptophyta > Magnoliopsida > Poales > Poaceae > Triticum > Triticum dicoccoides. The sequence continues at coordinate 773,439,956 of NC_041393.1, forward strand.
AATGATATTTTCATGTTTCCTTTTTTAGCCTTCTGGACGAAATGCAATTGCACTAAGGAAATGGGACATCATGAAGACCCACCAAGCATGGAAGGTATAAGAGAAAATCAGGTCTGGTCAAGCAACCCATTTGAGTACCTTGTCACCACTTTTCCGCCTAGCACCATAGCGCAAGCTTATCTGAGGCCATCCTATTAGCATCCCACACCTTTCAGGTTTGATGCACTTTGCTTTGTTCTTCTGGCCATGAGTGTATCCTTTGCCAGAGATCCCAAGTTGACAAGCTGTCCACCAAACGTACTATGACCGTGTGTATCAACAATGGTGTCGACCATTAGCTTCTTCTTGCCACACCATAGAGTATGGTGCAAGCGTCATGGCCGAGGCACTATGTCGTTGAAAGGAGTCATTTTTTAAAATCATTGTTCGTGCAGCCTCAGAGCATCGACCATTTCAACTACGAGTCATTGCAGCCATGTTCCGTGGAACCAATCAGGGTCAGTCTCTTGTTTGTGCCATATCCGAGTCACTCAAAATGGGTGTTGGTTGTATAGATCCTCATGTGCCCTATCTTCTTTTCTTCTGATCCTCACAATGGTTCCTCGGTACTATGAGCATCGGGATCAAGCCTAGATTAAAGTGTCAGCTTGGTCAACAGTGCAACCCCTGGTCGTAAGGATGTGCCTGCATACGAGTGGGCAATAGTTTTTTTTACATGGGAGAGAGCTAATTGGTTGCGATATGAAGCTTGCATTTCTCATGGGCAGCAGATCTGTGTCAAGCGGAGAGGTGATCTGCCATCATGGAGAGTTTTTATTTCTCAAAGCTATCAACAACAACTTGAATGCATTGCCCTATATAAATGTATTGCTCTATGAGAAAATGATGCCATTAATGAAGTTGCAGCTAAATTATGTTGAATAAGCTTATTTAAAAAAGTCAGGTTGATACAAAGCATTCAATGTTTTATTCTAATTTGTGGAATGGATGTTAATTTGTTTTATGTTCTATTTTGAGCCCCTATATGTCTGTTCTCAATCCAGACAAATTGGTATTGCTCCCTTTTCTTATTATAATTGGTCTGTAGAAATAACATACAGTGATCCAAACTGCATTTCTATGGCGTGAAACACAAGTAAAGAAGGAAAATATGTCTCATATTTTTCTTCTTATTATCATGAAAAAGTATAAAACAATATAGGATGATTAATTAAAGATCCCAAAATAGTGCATATGGAACAAAATTATATGGAATACTAAAGAAATCATATATCATGTCATGTATTGTTCTGATCGTGGTTGTCGTGTGGTAGTCGATAGGAAATACTTGGGATTGATGAAATGTGTTATCTTCTGGAAAGTTGGGTGCAGACTATTTCTCCGCCATGGACATTGAAATCTAGGCAAGTGGAGGTCAAACATTAGTGAAATTTTGCACACACGGACACCACTGAATCTTGAATTGCAGCTAACTACACTCAAATAACATGGGTAAATGTTGATTGCCAAGTTTTGGATATGGCCAACTGGTTGACGTCAAGTCAGAAACATTGGTTTTTCAGCTAAATGAATATGAGTTAGATGAGGAGGATCCACTGCACAAACTAGATGTTTAGGGTGTGTTTCTCCGAACAAAATTATACATGTTTCTATCGCGTGCATGGTTTATGAAAGGAAAACTCAATTTGAACTGAATTATGTGCTCGGAGTGTAATGTATTTCATTTAGTGCATGATAAAGATTTTTGTGAGAAGTTGTAATTGGATAAAACTGACGGTGCAGAGAAGCATGCGCCTGCCTCTAGTGGAATATATTAATCCCTGTCATCTATAGACAAAGGAACAAAAATAGCATTCTTGTTTGACATATATAGTTTCCCCTTGTTCCTATCACCATCACCTACAACCATCATTGTCGGACAAAGCTAATTACATAGTATGAGAGAACTATAGTCCCTCTTACTGAACCATGCATACTAATTCTAGGATTTCAACAAAAAAGGAACATCATTCTCAAGAGAAGGAAAAAAAGACCTAACAAGGTTGTTCATTGTGGATGTGCTTCGATAGTCCTGCTCATTTTTCCTTTTCGATCTCACCATACTGTACTAGCCCACAGGAAGCATTGAGTTCAACTCTTGTGTAAACTCTGGAATAACTTGAATTCTTCACTAGGAAACCGACTTCTGAAGCTCTATGAAGAGTAGCTAGGACACATTGTGCACCACCAACACTATGCCTAAACGGTGGATCACCACACCCTCCCCTTGAACGAGATCACGAAGATGGACACGTCGTCATGGTACTTCCTCCTCTCGCCAATGGATATATTGAGCAGTTCTTGCCAGTCCAAACCTAACAATCAATAGACATGCAAAGATACGAACAATGTAAAAATACACCGATTGTGCACGTAGGCTTGTGGTTTGGAAAGTATAAATTTGGCTGCTGACCAGCCTTCCTTGCAGCCCGAAGTAACAATTCTCCAAATGAGATCCGAAGAATGATCGCCCTACGGATGCTATGTTGTGAACATGTCTACTTGACCAACCACCTCTTTGTTGGTGAAATACTAATAATGCATGTGAGACGACAAAACCCAGAACTTTTCTTTGGGATTGATACAGTGGTGGCATAGTGATGGGGTGCAACTAATGTAGAGATGATTGCTGATGTAATAAAACTTGAAGGACGATAACAACCTACTGTTCCACATTGGCTGCAAAGTAAAAAAATGTGCATCCCGTCAATTAGGACATGTGAAGATTGATATTTCAAGAAAATTTGGTGACTCTCCATATATTAGCATAGACAAGGAACATGTAATAAGCTGCATTGCTCCCTGTGTCAATGACATATTATATTTTCATGAATTGCAAGTCATCTTCACAAATTTTAGGGTGTTCATCAAGATGCATGGCATGAACAATGCTATTGAGGTAATGTTGAAGAACCACTAATCTACTATGGGAATGATTTCAAGGGCCTATGCAGGAGGTAAAAAACTTGTCTTATGGAATTAATTGGAAACATCGACTTCTAGTCCTTGAATGCTAGACAGATAGCATGTTGTTTTGAATAAGTGCACTTTTCTATGCAACATAGAATATATTATTTAGCGATGTGATAATGTCGCATCATGGTAGTCTAGCATAAATATGACACTAAGAATGGATGGAGATGTGCTTGAACATGCATTCTAAAGTAGAAAAGAGACAATGTTTGATTGGTGTGTACCCCCTTGAGGTAGACAACCCCGAATGCTCTTGTGACGTTGATTTTCCCCTTTACCTTGCCGTTTGGCCCTGATCATCTTTACCTTATGTATCGCTAGATTCCAACAAGCACGACTTAATAAAAACAAATTGATGCATCACATTAAGGATGATATAATAAAGAGGGTGTGTACTTCCGCAATGGAGGTACTGTGTTCATCGTCGAGTGCTGCGTCTTGAGCTTGCGTTGGTTTTCCTCGAAAAGGAGAGGGTGATGCAGCAATAGTAGCGTAAGTATTTCCCTCGGTTTTTGAGAACCAAGGTATCAATCAAGTAGGAGGCTTCTCAACAAGTCCCACGAACCTACACAAACAAACAAAGAACTCACAACCAACGCGATAAAGGGGTTGTCAATCCCTTCACGGCCACTTGCGAAAGTGAGATCTGATAGAGATAGTATGATAAGATAAATATATTTTTGGTATTTTATAATATAGATGCAGAAAATAAAGATGCAAATAAAAGTAGATTGGAAGAAAATATGATAAGAGATAGACCCGGGGGGCATACGTTTCACTACAGGCTTCTCTCGAGAGCATAAGTATTACCATGGGTGAACAAATTATTGTCGAGCAATTGATAGAAAAGCGAATAATTATGACATTATCTAGGCATGATCATGTATATAGGAATCACTTCCATAACAAGTAGACCGACTCCTGCCTGCATCTATTATTATTACTCCACACATCGACCGCTATCCAGCATGCATCTAGAGTATTAAGTTCATAAGAACAGAATAACGCATTAAGCAAGATGACATGATGTAGAGGGATAAACTCAAACAATATGATATAAACCCCATCTTGTTATCCTCGATGGCAACAATACAATACATGTCTTGCAACCCTTTCTGTCACTGGGTAAGAACACCGCAAGATTGAACCCAAAGCTAAGCACTTCTCCCATGGCAAGAAAGATCAATCTAGTAGGCCAAACCAAACCGATAATTCGAAGAGAATTGCAAAGATAACTCAATCATATAAAAGAATTCAGAGAAGATTCAATTATTATCCATGGATAAATCTGATCATAAACCCACAATTCATCGGATCTCGACAAACACACCGCAAAAAGAGATTACATTGAATAGATCTCCACAAGAGTGGGGGAGAACATTGTATTGAGATCCAGAAAGAGAGAAGAAGCCATCTAGCTAATAACTATGGACCCGTAGGTCTATAGTAAACTACTCACGACTCATAGGAGGGGCAAGGATGTTGATGTAGAAGCCCTCCATGGTGGATTCCCCCTCCGGCAGAACACCGACGACGGTTCCAAGATGGGATCTCGCGGATACAGAAGGTTACGGTGGTGGAAATTGTGTTTCAGGTGGCTCGTGGATGTTTTCGGGGTACGTAGGCTTATATAGGAGGAAGAAGTATGTCGGTGGATGCCCGAGGGGCCCACGAGACAAGGGGCGTGCCCTCCTATCTCGTGGAGGCTCCGGCTGCTTCTTGACTTGCACTCCAAGTCCTATGGATCACGTTCGTTCCAAAAATCATGCTACCGAAGGTTTCATTCTGTTTGGACTCCATTTGATTTTCCTTTTCTTCGAAACAATGAAATAGTAAAAAAAACAGCAATACATGCTGGGCCTCCGGTTAGTAGGTTAGTCCCAAAAATGATATAAATGTGTAAAATAAAGCCAATAAGCATCCAAAACAGGTAATATAATAGCATGGAACAATAAAAAATTATAGATACGTTGGAGAGGTATCAAGCATCCCCAAGCTTAATGCCTGCTCGTCCTCGAGTAGGTAAATGATAAAAAAGAATTTTTTGATGTGGAATACTACCTAGCATATTTCGCAATGTATTTTTATTTAATGTGGCATGAATGTTTAGATCCAAATGACTCAAGATAAAAGCTTATAGAACTTAAAAATAATAATGCTTCAAAGCATACTAACAAATAATCATGTCCTATCAAAATAACATAGCCAAAGAAAGCTTATCCCTACAAAATCATATAGTTAGGCCATGATTCATTTCCATTACACAAAATACTCCCATCATGCACAACCCCGATGACGAGCCGAGCAATTGGTTCATAGTTTTTAACGCGCTTCAGCTTTTCAACTCTTACGCAATACATGAGCGCAAGCCATGGACATAGCACTATGTTGGGCTATTATAGTGGTTGTGAGGACAAAAAGTGCGAGAAGATAGTCTCACATCAACTAGGCGTATCAATGGGCTATGGAGATGCCCATCAATAGATATCAATGTGAGTGAGTAGGGATTGCCATGCAATAGATGCACTAGAGCTATAAATATATGAAAGCTTAACAAAAGAAACTAAGTGGGTGTGCATCCAACTTGCTTGCTCACAAAGACCTAGGGCATTTTGAGGAAGCCCATCATTGGAATATACAAGCCAACTTCTATAATGAAAAATTCCCACTAGTATATGAAAGTGACAACATAGGAGACTCTCTATCATGAAGATCATGGTGCTATTTTGAAGCCCAAGTGTGGAAAAAGAGATAGTAGCAATTGTCCCTCTCTCTTTTTCTCTCATTTTATTTTTTTTATTTTTTTTCTTTCTCTTTTTTTTGTTTCTTTTTTTTTCTTGTGGGCTTCTTCGGCCTCTTTTATTTTTATAAAGTCCGAAGTCCCATCCCGACTTGTGGGGGATAGTCTTCATCATCCTTTCCTCACTGGGACAATGCTCTAGTAATGAAGATCATCACACTTTTATGGATTTACAACTCAAGAATTACAACTCAAAACTAGAACAAGATATGACTCTATATGAATGCCTCCGGCGGTGTATCGGGATGGTGCAATGAATCAAGAGTGACATGTATAAACATTATGCATGGTGGCTTTGCCACAAATACAATGTCAACTACATGATCATGCAATGGCAATATGACAAAAGTAATGTATGTCATGATGATGATAAACGGAACGGTGGAAAGTCGCATGGGAATATATCTCAGAATGGCTATGGAAATGCCATAATAGGTAGGTATGGTGGCTGTTTTGAGGGAGGTAAATAATGGTTTTATGCTACCGGCGAAAATTGCACGGTAAAATAGAGGCTAGCTAAGTGGAAGGATGAGTGTGCGTATATCCATGGACTCACATTAGTCATAAAGAACTCATATACTTATTGCAAAAGTCTACTTTGCCCTCGAAACGAAGTACTACTACGCATGCCCCAAGAGGGATAGATTGGTAGGAAAAAATTCCATCGCTCGTCCCCAACTGCCACTCATAAGGAAGACACTCAAAAGAGCACCTCATGCAACAAATTTGTCACACAACTTTTACCATACGTGCATGCTACGGGACTTGCCAACTTCAACAAAAGTATTTCTCAATTTCATAATTATCCACTAGCATGACCCTAAAATTACTACCTTTATATCTCAAAACAATTATCAAGCATCAAATTGATCCTAGCATCCAATTCATTTTCTATGATAGTTTTTATTATACCCAACTTGGATGCTCATCATTCTAGGACCAAATTCATAACCATAGCCAATACCATGCTATTCTAAGAGACTCTCAAAATAATATAAGTGAAGCATGAGAGACTAGCAATTTCTCCAAAATTAAGACACCACCGTGCTCTAAAAGATATAAGTGAAGCACTAGAGCAAAAACTATCATGCTAAAAAGATATAAGTGAAGCACATAGAGTATTCTAGCAAATTCTAATCAAATAGGCTTCTCCAAAAAGGTGTGTACAGCAAGGATGATTGTCGTAAACTAACAAGCAAATACTAATATAATACACGACGCTCCAAGCAAAACACATATCATGTGGTGAATAAAAATATAGCCCCAAGTAAAGTTACCAATGAACGAAGACGAAAGAGGGGATGCCTTCCCGGGGCATCCCCAAGCTTAGGCTTTTGGCTATCCTTGAATATCTTGGGGTGCCTTGGGAATCCCCAAGCTTAGGCTCTTTGCCACCCTTTATTCCATAGTACATAAAAGCTTTACCCAAAACTTGAAAACTTCACAACACAAAACTCAACAGGAAATCTTATAAGCTCCGTTTGTGAAAGAAAACAAAACCACCACATAAGGTACTGTAATGAACTCATTCTTTATTTATTTTGGTGTTAAACCTACTGTATTCCAACTTCTATATGGTTCGTACCCTTACATACTAGCCATAGATGCATCAAAATAAGCAAACAACAGACGAAAAACAGAATCTGTCAAAAACAGAACAGTCTGTAGCAATCTGTAACTAACGCAAACTTCTGGAACACTAAAAATCCTACCAAAATAGGAAGTCCTAAACAATTTTTTATTGAACATAAGAAAAAAGAATCAATGCAAAATCTCGTTCCTGTGATTTCTTGAATTTTTTCTCGTGAGAGCAAAGTTTCTGTTTTTCAGCAGAATCAAATCAACTATCATCATAGTTTATCCTATAGGTTCTACTTGGATCAAACACTAATTAAAAGCTAAAAACACGTCTAAACAGAAAGTAGAAACAAAATTTAACACTAAACAGGAACAAAAACAAAGAACATAAAGAAAATTGGGTTGCCTCCCAACTAGCGCTATCGTTTAACGCCCCTAGCTAGGCATAAAAGCAAAGATAGATCTAAGTAGTGCCATCTTTGGCACTTGATTCATAAGTAGCCCGCATGATAGATTCATAAGGTAATTTGACTTTATTTCTTGGAAAGTGCTCCATGCCTTTCTTTACTGGAAATTGGAATCTAATGTTCCCTTCTTCATATCAATAACCGTGCCAATCGTTCTAAGGAAAGGTCTACCAAGAATAATAGGGCAAGAAAGATTGCAATCTATATCAAGAACGATTAAATCAACGGGCACCAAATTTCTATTTGCAACAATAAGGACATCATTGATCCTTTCCATTGTCTTTTTAATGGTGGAATCCGCAAGGTGCAAATTTAACGAGCAATCATCAAGATCGTGGAAGCCTATAATATCACATAAAGTTTTCGGAATCCTGGAAACACTAGCACCCAAATCACACAAAGCAAAACACTCATGATACTTTATTTTAATCTTTATAGTAGGTTCCCACTCATCATTAAGTTTTCTAGGTATAGAAACTTCCAAATTAAGTTTTTCATCATAAGATTGCAACAAAGCATCAACGATATGTTTGGTAAAAGCTTTATTTTGACTATAAGCATGTGGGGAATTAACAACGGATGGCAACAAGGAAATACAACCTTTTAAAGAACAATTATCATAATCAAATTCCTTGAAATCCGAGATAGCGGATTCAATACTATTTAAAGTCGTGACCACTCCAATCTTACTTTTACCAAAATTAGCATTAAGATCTAAAGACTCCGAGTTTTTGGGACGCCTTCTAGGCAAAGTTGATTCATCATCAGTCCCATAATCATCATAATTAATATTGCAAAACATAGATCTAATAGGAGATGCATCAATAACTTTAAGATCTTCATCATTATTTTCATGTAAACTAGAAGAACACGCTTTTATAAAGCTTTCTTTCTTAGCACGCAATCTAGCGGTTCTTTCCTTACACTCATCAATGGAAATTCTCATTGCTTTGAGAGACTCATTGATATCATGCTTATGAGAAGAAGATCTAATTTTGAGAGAATCAACATCAAGCGAAAGTCTATCAACGTTCCTAGCCAAATCATCAACATTGAGCAATTTTTCTTCAAGCAAAGCATTAAAATTCTTTTGAGAAATCATAAATTCTTTCACACTATTCTCAAAATCAGAGGGAATCTTATTAGAATTACCATAAGAATTATTGTAGGAATTTCAATAATTATTAGAGGAATTACTAGGGAACGGTCTAGCATTAAAGTTTATCTATAAGCATTGTTTCCAAAACTATTCCTACCAACAAAATTCACATCCATAGATTCATTATTATTCTCAATCAAAGTAGACAGAGGCATATCATTGGGATCAAGAGGAGTATTTTTAGTACCAAACATTTTCATAAGTTCATCCAACTTTCCACTCAAAACATTGATTTCTTCTATAGCATGCACTTTTTTACTAGTAGATCATTCGGTGTGCCATTGAGAATAATTAGCCATATAATATCAAGAAGTTTCGTAGCATCTCCTAAAGTGATTTCCATAAACGTGCCTCTGGCGGCCAAATCTAAAAGATTTCTAGAAGCAAAGTTCAAACCGGCATAAATTTTTTGTATGATCATCCATAAATTCAAACCATGAGTAGGGCAATTGTGAATCATCAATTTCATTCTTTCCCAAGGTTGGGCAACATGTTCATGATCAAGTTGTTTAAAATTCATAATATCGTTCCTAAGAGTGGTAATCTTAGCGGGAGGAAAATACTTAGAGATAAAAGCATCTTTACACTTGTCCCAAGAATCAGTACTATTTTTAGGCAAAGACGAAAACCAAACTTTAGCACGATCTCTAAGTGGAAACGGAAATAACTTCAATTTAACAATATCATTATCCATATCATTCTTCTTTTGCATATCACACAAATCAACAAAATTGTTTAGATGAGTGGCAGCATCTTCACTAGGAAGGCCGGTGAACTGATCTTTCATAACAAGATTCAGCAAAGCAGTATTGATTTCACAAGACTCAACATCATTAAGAGGAGCAATTGGAGTACTATGGAAATCATTATTATTGGTATTCGAGAAATCAGACAACTTGGTATTATCTTGCGCCATGGCAACAAGTAATCCAAGACACAAGCAAACAGAAAACGGCAACGAAAAAGAGAGGAGAAGATTGGGAAAGAGTGGGCGAATAAAACGGCAAGGGTGAAGTGGGGGAGAGGAAAACGAGAGGCAAATGACAAATAATGTAAATGCGAAGGAGATGAGTTTGTGATGGGTACTTGGTATGTCTTGACTTGAGCGAAGACCTCCCCGGCAACGGCGCCAGAAATCCTTCTTGCTGCGTCTTGAGCTTGCATTGGTTTTCCTGGAAGAGGAGAGGGTGATGCAGCAATAGTAGCGTAAGTATTTCCCTATGTTTTTGAGAACCAAGGTATCAATCCAGTAGGAGGCTTCTCAAAAAGTCCCGCGAACCTACACAAACAAGCAAAGAACTAACAACCAACGCGATAAAGGGGTTGTCAATCCCTTCACGGCCACTTGCGAAAGTGAGATCTGATAGAGATAATATGATAAGATAAATATATTTTTGTTATTTTATAATATAGATGCAGAAAATAAAGATGCAAATAAAAGTAGATTGGAAGCAAATATGACAAGAGATAGACCCGGGGGCCATAGGTTTCACTAGAGGCTTCTCTCGAGAGCATAAGTATTACGGTGGGTGAACAAATTACAATACATGTCTTGCAACCCTTTCTGTCACTAGGTAAGAACACCGCAAGATTGAACCCAAAGCAAAGCACTTCTCCCATGGCAAGAAAGATCAATCTAGTAGGCCAAACCAAACCGATAATTCGAAGAGACTTGCAAAGATAACTCAATCATATAAAAGAATTCAGAGAAGATTCAATTATTATCCATAGATAAATCTGATCATAAACCCACAATTCATTGGATCTCAACAAACACACCGCAAAAAGAGATTACATCGAATAGATCTCCACAAGAGATGGGGAGAACATTGTATTGAGATCCAAAAAGAGAGAAGAAGCCATCTAGCTAATAACTATCACTACAAGAAATCTGTTAGTCCATGACGAATTTCTGTTGACGTTTCCGAAAACTGTCATGGCCGACCTACTAGAGCCCCACAAGCCCACGCAAGCCCGCTAAAGCCCGGTTAACTATTGCCCGTATAAAAGCCTAACCCTAGAACCCTCCTCCTCAGCCCACTGCTCTCTGCCCCTCCTCCGCATCCCCTCTCGATTCCCCCATCATCTCCTAGCCGCCGCCCACCACCCACCACCTCTTTTCCTACCTCCTCCCACAGATCACCGCCGGCCCTCCCCTCACCTCCTCTCACCTCGCAGCGCTGGCAACTGCCTGATCCGTCGCACTCCCACCCATCAATCCCTCTGGAAATCCATCTCTCTCTCTCTCTCTCTCTCTCGTGCGACACCTCACGCCTTGGCTAGCGCTCGAAGATCCCGTTGTTGGGGAACGTTGCATAAAATAAAAAATTTCTACGTTCACCAAGATCAATCTATGAGTTCATCTAGCAACGAGAGAGAGAGAGATGCATCTACATACCCTTGTAGATTGCGTGCGGAAGCGTTCAAGAGAGCGGGGTCGAGGGAGTCGTACTCGTCGTGATCCAAATCACCAGAGATCCTAGCGCCGAACGGACGGCACCTCCGCGTTCAACACACGTACGGTCAGCTTGAAGTCTCCTCCTTCTTGATCCAGCAAGGGGGGAGGAGAGGTTGATGAAGATCCAGCAGCACGAAGCCGTGGTGGTGGATGCAGCAGGGTTCCGGCAGAGCTTTGCGGAGCTTCTGCGAGAGGGAGAGGTGTAGCAGGGGAGAGGGAGGCGCCAAGACTTCAGGGTGCGGCTGCCCTCCCTCCCCCCCTCCTTTATATAGGCCCCCATGGGGGGCGCCGGCCCTGGAGAAGAGATCTCCCAAGGGGGGGCAGGGGGTGGAGTGCCCCCAAGCCAGGTGGTGCGCCCCCCCCCCCCACCCTAGGGTTTCCAACCCTAGGCGCAGGGGGGCCCAAGGGGGGGCGCACCAGCCCACTAGGGGCTGGTCCCCTCCCCACTTCAGCCCACAGGGCTTTCCGGGATAGGTGGCCCCACCCTGTGGTCCCCCGGGACCCTTCCGGTGGTCCCGGTACAATACCGGTGACCCCCGAAACTCTCCCGATGGCCGAAACAGCACTTCCTATATATAATTCTTTATCTCCGAACCATTCGGGAACTCCTCGTGACGTCCGGGATCTCATCCGGGACTCCGAACAACTTTCGGTTGGCTGCATACTCATATTCATACAACCCTAGCGTCACCGAACCTTAAGTGTGTAGACCCTACGGGTTCGGGAGACATGTAGACATGACCGAGATGGCTCTCCGGTCAATAACCAATAGCGGGATCTGGATACCCATGTTGGCTCCCACATGCTCCTCGATGATCTCATCGGATGAACCACGATGTCGGTGATTTAAGCAACCTCGTATACAATTCCCTTTGTCAATCGGTATGTTACTTGCCTGAGATTCGATCGTCGGTATCCCAATACCTCGTTCAATCTCGTTACCGGCAAGTCACTTTACTCGTACCGTAATGCATGATCCCGTGACCAGACACTTGATCACTTTGAGCTCATTATGATGATGCACTATCGAGTGGGCCCAGTGATACCTCTTCGTCATACGGAGTGACAAATCATAGTCTCAATCCGTGTCAACCCAACAGACACTTTCGGAGATACCTGTAGTGCACCTTTATAGTCACCCAGTTACATTGTGACATCTGGTACACCCAAAGCACTCCTACGGTATCCGGGAGTTACACGATCTCATGGTCTAAGGAAAAGATACTTGACATTGGAAAAGCTCTAACAAAACGAACTACATGATCTTGTGCTATGCTTAGGATTGGGTCTTGTCCATCACATCATTCTCCTAATGATGTGATCCCGTTATCAATGACATCCAATGTCCATAGTCAGGAAATCACGACTATCTATTGATCAACGAGCTAGTCAACTAGAGGCTCACTAGGGACATGTTGTGGTCTAAGTATTCACACGTGTATTACGATTTCCGGATAATACAATTATAGCATGAATAAAAGACAATTATCATGAACAAGAAAATATAATAATAATCATTTTATTATTGCCTCTAGGGCATATTTCCAACAGTCTCCCACTTGCCCTAGAGTCAATAGTCTAGTTACATTGTGATGAATCGAACACCCATAGAGTTCTGGTGTTGATCATGTTTTTCTCGCGGAAGAGGTTTAGAAAACGGATCTGCGACATTCAGATCCGTATGTACTTTGCAAGTATCTATGTCTCCATCTGGAACATTTTCACGGATGGAGTTGAAACGACGCTTGATGTGCCTAGTCTTCTTGTGAAACATGGGCTCCTTGGCAAGGGTAATAGCTCCAGTGTTATCACAGAAGAGAGTGATTGGCCCTGACGCATTGGGTATGACTCCTAGGTCGGTGATGAATTCCTTCATCCATATTGCTTCATGTGCTGCCTCCGAGGCTGCCATGTACTCCTCTTCACATGTAGATCCCGCCACGACGCTCTGCTTGCAACTGCACCAGCTTACTGCTCCCCGAGTCAACATATACACGTATCCGGTTTGTGACTTAGAGTCATCCAGATCCGTGTCGAAGCTAGCGTCGACGTAACCCTTTACGACGAGCTCTTCGTCACCTCCATAAACGAGAAACATGTCCTTTGTCCTTTTCAGGTACTTCAGGATATTCTTGACCGCTGTCCAATGTTCCTTGCCAGGATTACTTTGGTACCTTCCTACCAAACTTACGGCATACATAATAGATCCTATGGCTGAGGCATAGGGGATGACACTCATCTCTTCTTTATCTTTTGCCGTGGTCGGGCATTGAGCCGAGCTCAATCTCACACCTTGCAATACAAGCAAGAACCCTTTCTTGGACTGATCCATTTTGAACTTCTTCAAAATCTTATCAAGGTATGTGCTTTGTGAAAGACCTATGAGGCGTCTCGATCTATCCCTATAGATCTTGATGCCTAATATGTAAGCAGCTTCTCCAAGGTCCTTCATTGAAAAACACTTATTCAAGTAGGCCTTAATGCTGTCCAAAAGTTCTATATCATTTCCCATCAAAAGTATGTCATCTACATATAATATGAGAAATGCTACAGAGCTCCCACTCACTTTCTTGTAAACGCAGGCTTCTCCATAAGTCTGCATAAACCCAAACGCTTTGATCATCTCATCAAAGCGAATGTTCCAACTCCGAGATGCTTGCACCAGCCCATAAATGGATCGCTGGAGCTTGCATACCTTGTTAGCATTTTTAGGATCAACAAAACCTTCCGGCTGCATCATATACAGTTCTTCCTTAAGATAGCCGTTAAGGAATGCCGTTTTGATGTCCATCTGCCATATCTCATAATCATAGTATGCGGCAATTGCTAACATGATTCGGACGGACTTCAGCTTCGCTACGGGAGAGAAAGTCTCATCGTAGTCAACCCCTTGAATTTGCCGATAACCCTTAGCGACAAGTCGAGCTTTATAGATGGTAATATTACCATCCGCATCCGTCTTCTTCTTAAAGATCCATTTCTTTTCTATCGCTCGCCGATCATTGCGCAAGTCTGTCAAAGTCCAGACTTTGTTTTCATACATGGATTCTATCTCGGATTGCATGGCTTCAAGCCATTTGTTGGAATCTAAGCCCGCCATCGCTTCTTCATAGTTCGAAGGTTCACCGTTGTCTAACAACATGATTTCCAGGACAGGGTTGCGATACCACTCTGGTGTGGAACATGTCCTTGTGGACCTACAAAGTTCAATAGTAACTTGATCTGAAGTACCTTGATCATCATCATTAATTTCCTCTCCAGTTGGTGTAGGCACCACAGGAACATTTTCCTGAGCTGCACTACTTTCCGGTTCAAGAGGTAGCACTTCATCGAGTTCTACTTTCCTCCCACTTACTCCTTTCGGGAGAAACTATTTTTCCAGAAAGGATCCGTTCTTGGCAACAAAGATCTTGCCTTCGGATCTAAGGTAGAAGGTATACCCAATGGTTTCCTTAGGGTATCTTATGAAGACGCATTTTCCGACTTGGGTTCGAGCTTTTCAGGTTGAAGTTTCTTGACATAAGCATCGCATCCCCAAACTTTTAGAAACGATAGCTTAGGTTTCTTCCCAAACCATAATTCATATGGTGTCATCTCAACGGATTAAGACGGTGCCCTATTTAAAGTGAATGTAGTTGTCTCTAGAGCGTATCCCCAAAATGATAGCGGTAAATCGGTAAGTGACATCATAGATCGCACCATGTCAAATAGTGTGCGATTACGATGTTCGGAGATACCATTACGCTGAGGTGTTCCAGGCGGCGTGAGTTGTGAAATGATTCCACATTTTCTTAAGTGTGTACCAAATTCGTGACTTAAATATTCTCCTCCACGATCTGATCGTAAGAATTTTATCTTTCGGTCACGTTGATTCTCTACTTCATTCTGAAATTCCTTGAACTTTTCAAAGGTCTCAGACTTGTGTTTCATCAAGTAGACATACCCACATCTACTCAAGTCATCAGTGAGAGTGAGAACATAACGATATCCTCCGCGAGCCTCAACGCTCATTGGACCGCACACATCGGTATGTATGATTTTCAATAAGTTGGTTGATCGCTCCATTGTTCCGGAGAACGGAGTCTTGGTCATTTTGCCCATGAGGCATGGTTCGCATGTGTCAAATGATTCATAATCGAGAGACTCTAAAAGTCCATCAGCATGGAGCTTCTTCATGCGCTTGACACCAATGTGACCAAGGCGGCAGTGCCACAAGTATGTGGGACTATCGTTATCAACTTTACATATTTTGGTATTCACACTATGAATATGTGTAACATTACGTTCGAGATTCATTAAGAATAAACCATTGACCATCGGGGCATGACCATAAAACATATCTCTCATATAAATAGAACAACCATTATTCTCGGATTTAAATGAGTATCCATCTCGCATTAAATGAGATCCAGATACAATGTTCATGCTCAAACTTGGCACTAAATAACAATTATTGAGGTTTAAAACTAACCCCGTAGGTAAATGTAGAGGTAGCATGCTGACGGCGATCACATCGACCTTGGAACCATTCCCGACGCGCATCGTCACCTCGCCCTTCTCCAATCTCCGCTTATTCCGCAGCTCCTGCTGTGAGTTACAAATATGAGCAATGGCACCGGTATCAAATACCCAGGAGTTACTATGAGTACTTGTAAGGTACAGATCAATTACATGTATATCACATATACCTTTAGTGTTGCCGGCCTTCTTGTCCGCTAAGTATTTGGGGCAGTTCCGCTTCCAGTGACCCTTCCCTTTGCAATAAAAGCACTCGGTCTCAGGCTTGGGTCCATTCCTTGACTTCTTCCCGGCAACTTGCTTACCGGGTGCTGCAACATCTTTGCTGTCCTTCTTGAAGTTCTTCTTACCCTTGCCCTTCTTGAACTTGGTGGTTTTATTGACCATCAACACTTGATGTTCTTTCTTGATTTCTACCTCTGCTGACTTCAGCATTGAAAATACTTCAGGAATAGTTTTCACCATCCCC
This sequence comes from Triticum dicoccoides, assembly GCF_002162155.2. Lineage (NCBI taxonomy): Eukaryota > Viridiplantae > Streptophyta > Magnoliopsida > Poales > Poaceae > Triticum > Triticum dicoccoides. The sequence continues at coordinate 773,456,417 of NC_041393.1, forward strand.
TGCATATTGTAGTTCGTCACAAAGATCTTGTAGCTCGGTGGGAGCGACTGAAGGATTCTGTCAATGACCGCCTCGTTCGGGAGGTTAATATCCAGCTGGGACAGGCGGTTGTGCAACCCAGACATTTTGAGTATGTGCTCACTGACAGAACTGTTTTCCTCCATCTTACAACTATAGAACTTGTCGGATACTTCTTATCTCTCGACCCGGGCATGAGCTTGGAAAACCAATTTCAGCTCCTCGAACATCTCATATGCTCCGTGTTGCTCAAAACGCTTTTGGAGCCCCGGTTCTAAGCTGTAAAGCATGCCGCACTGAACGAGGGAGTAATCATCAGCATGTGACTGCCAAGCGTTCATAACGTCTTGGTTCTCTGGGATGGGTGCTTCATCTAGTGGTCCTTCTAGGACATATGCTTTCTTGGCAGCTATGAGGATGATCCTCAGGTTCCGGACCCAGTCAGAATAGTTGCTGCCATCATCTTTCAGCTTGGTTTTCTCTAGGAACGCATTGAAGTTCATGTTGACATGAGCATTGGCCATTTGATCTACAAGACATATTTTGCAAAGATTTTAGACTAAGTTCATGATAATTAAGTTCATCTAATCAAATTATTTAATGAACTCCCACTCAGATTAGACATCCCTCTAGTCATCTAAGTGTTACACAATCCGAGTCGACTAGGCCGTGTCCGATCATCAAGTGAGACGGACTAGTCATCATCGGTGAACATCTCCATGTTGATCGTATCTTCCATACGACTCATGTTCGACCTTTCGGTCTCTGTGTTTCGAGGCCATGATTGTACATGCTAAGCTCGTCAAGTTAACCCTAAGTGTTTTTGCATGTGTAAAACTGTCTTACACCCGTTGTATGTGAACGTAAGGATCTATCACACCCGATCATCACGTGGTGCTTCAAAACGACGAACTTTAGCAACAACGCACAGTTAGGGGGAACACTTTCTTGAAATTATTATAAGGGATCATCTTATTTACTACCATCGTTCTAAGTAAACTAGATGCATAAAAATAATAAACATCACATGCAATTATATAATAGTGACATTATATGGCCAATATCATATAGCTCCTTCGATCTCCATCTTCGGGGCTCCATGATCATCTTCGTCACCGGCATGACACCATGATCTCCATCATCATGATCACCAACATTGTGTCTCCATGAAGTTGCTCGCCAACTATTACTTCCACTACTATGGCTAACGGTTTAGCAATAAAGTAAAGTAATTACATGGCGTTAAATCATTGACATGCAGGTCATACAATAATTAAGACAACTCCTATGGCTCCTGCCCGTTGTCATACTCATCGACATGCAAGTCGGGATTACTATTACAAGAACATGATCTCATGCATCACAATATATTATTCATCATTCATCACAACTTTTGGCCATATCACATCACATAGCAATTGCTGCAAAAACTAGTTAGACGTCCACTAATTGTTGTTGCATCTTTTACGTGGCTGCAATTGGGTTCTAGCAAGAACGTTTTCTTTCCTAAGAATAACCACAACGTGATTTTTGTCAACTTCTATTTACCCTTCATAAGAACCCTTTTCATCGAATCCGCTCCAACTAAAGTGGGAGAGACAGACACCCGCTAGCCACCTTATGCAACTAGTGCATGTTAGTCGGTGGAACCTGTCTCACGTAAGTGTATGTGTAAGGTCGGTCCCGGCCGCTTCATCCCACAATACCGCTGGAGCAAAATAATACTAGTAGTGGCAAGCAAGTTGACAAGATCTACGCCCACAACAGATTTGTGTTCTACTCGTGCAATAGAGAACTACGCATAGACCTAGCTCATGATGCCACTGTTGGGGAACATTGCATAAAATAAAAAATTTCTACATTCACCAAGATCAATCTATGAGTTCATCTAGCCACGAGAGAGAGAGATGCATCTACATACCCTTGTAGATTGCGTGCGGAAGCGTTCAAGAGAACGGGGTTGAGGGAGTCGTACTCGTCGCGATCCAAATCACCGGAGATCCTAGCACCGAACGGACGGCACCTCCGCGTTCAACACACGTACGGTCAGCGTGACGTCTCATCCTTCTTGATCCAGCAAGGGGGGAGGAGAGGTTGATGAAGATCCAGCAGCACGACGGCGTGGTGGTGGATGCAGCAGGGTTCCGGCCGAGCTTCGCCGAGCTTCTGCGAGAGGGAGAGGAGTAGCAGGAGAGAGGGAGGCGCCAAGACTTTAGAGTGCGGCTGCCCTCCCTCCCCTCCTCCTTTATATAGGCCCCCAGGGGGGGCGCCGGCCCTGGAGATGAGATCTCCCAAGGGGGGCGGCGGCCAGGGGGGTGGAGTGCCCCCAAGGCAAGTGGTGCGCCCCCCCCACCCTAGGGTTTCCAACCCTAGGCGCAGGGGGGGCCAAGGGGGGCGCACCAGCCCACTAGGGGCTGGTCCCCTCCCCACTTCAGCCCACGGGGCCCTCCGGCATAGGTGGCCCCACCCGGTGGACCCCCGGGACCCTTCCGGTGGTCCCGGTACAATACCAGTGACCCCCGAAACTCTCCCGATGGAACAACACTTCCTATATATAATTCTTTACCTCTGGACCATTCCGGAACTCCTCGTGATGTCCGGGATCTCATTCGGGACTCCGAACAACTTTCGGTTTGCTGCATACTCATATTCATACAACCCTATCGTCACCGAACCTTAAGTGTGTAGACCCTACGGGTTCGGGAGACATGTAGACATGACCGAGACGGCTCTCCAGTCAATAACCAACAGCGGGATCTGGATACCCATGTTGGCTCCCACATGCACCTCGATGATCTCATCGGATGAACCACAATGTTGAGGATTTAAGCAACCCCGTATACAATTCCCTTTGTCAATCGGTATGTTACTTGCCCGAGATTCGATCGTCGGTATCCCAATACCTCATTCAATCTCGTTACCGGCAAGTCACTTTACTCGTACCGTAATGCATGATCCCGTGAACAGGCACTTGATCACTTTGAGCTCATTATGATGATTAACTACCGAGTGGGCCCAGTGATACCTCTCCGTCATACGGAGTGACAAATCCCAGTCTCAATCCGTGTCAACCCAACAAACACTTTCGGAGATACCTGTAGTGCACCTTTAAGTCACCCAGTTATGTTGTGACGTTTGGTACACCCAAAGCAATCCTATGGTATCCAGGAGTTACACGATCTCATGGTCTAAGGAAAAGATACTTGACATTGGAAAAGCTCTAGAAAAACGAACTACGCGATCTTGTGCTATGCTTAGGATTGGGTGTTGTCCATCAATGACATCCAATGTCCATAGTCAGGAAATTACGACTGTCTAATGAACAACGAGCTAGTCAACTAGAGGCTCACTAGGGACATGTTGTGGTCTAAATATTCACACGTGTATTACGATTTCCGGATAATACAATTATAGCATCAATAAAAGACAATTATCATGAACAAGGAAATATAATAATAATCATTTTATTATTGCCTCTAGGTCATATTTCCAACACCCATCGACGTCCGCCACCGTGCAGCGCGCTCACGAGCTGGTCTATGAGACTATGACCCCTCCAACCTCCAGTCCGGCTGGATCCACCGCTCCTGGTGTCCGGTGCTTGCCCGCAAACCCAATCTGGTTGCTAGGGTTTCGGCTGTGGCTTCGCATCCATCGTCGGCGCGTCTCCAACAGCTCCTCTCTGATGCACACGGCGCCGCTTCGCGCCCTCTCCGCCTCGTGGATGGTGGCTTGGTGCGCTCCCCCCCCCCCGTTGGCTGGACTGTGGCGACCACGGTGCTTGAGGCAGATCGGTGTGATTACCAAGCTCAAGGACCAGGGCGGCTGCGCTGCATGTGCACGGCGGCAGATACGCAGGGTAAGTATGGCTGATGTTGTTTACGGACACTAGATCTGAAATTAGATCATGCTGCATCTGATTTTTGCATCCATGGTTACTGCTAGCTTAACACAAAACGTTCCCCCGTTTCTGTCGTGGAATTGTCACGGCAGATGTCCTCATGAAAGGACTTACTCGCGGGGCCATCGTACGGGTTAACTTAGAGGGGTTAAAGCGGACGCAAGGGCACGAGAGTTATACTAGTTCGACCCCTTCGATGAAGGTAAAAGCCTACGTCTAGTTTGTGATGGGATTGATGTGATTCCGGCGACTAGGGAGCAATAGCTTCGCCTAAGCCTCGGATTGTTGTTGTCTGTCCCCAAACCGCCGCCGGGTCGTCCCCTTATATACACGGGTTGGCGTCCGGCCGGTCTACAGAGTCCCGAGGCCGGCTCATACAAGTGTCCGGCCCGGTCTCTCCTTACTCTTATCTTACAACACAGGTTACATGGTTATGGCGGTTCCACCATTATGGGCCCTAATTCGCCCCTGGGCTCCGGGCCTCTAAGCTCTACAGCCATCGCCACCTTCTGAGTCTTTGTGGGCTCCAATTATGGCTGAGGGTAAACCGGCCCCTCCAGGGCGGTTTATATTCAGTAGTTACATCCCCAACATTAGGCCCCAGATTGACTTGAACCTGTTCATGTTAATCTTCAACATCTTAGGAAACTCTGAATGTCTTCCTTCATATTTCATAAACCGCCACCTTCTTAAACCGCCGTGACGTCATCCTCCGTCCACAGCAATAGAGCATCTTGACGTCATCTTTATTAAAAAAGCCCAAACAATAAGATTCCTTTCATTTAATACTATCCCGGAAATTGAGGCAACCGCTGCGCCGTCTGCCGCTTTCAACTCCTCGATTCTCGCGCTTATCAATTACTCCATCTCATTATAAATAGACCGGAAGGGCCTTTCTCTTCTTCCTCCTTCCGCGCTTCTTCTTCCTCGCGACGCTCCAGCTCTGAAGGTCGCCGTCGCCTCCGACCTCCGAACGCCGCGTCAGTGCAAGGCCGCTGCATCAACCTGGTTGTACCAGAAACTCTCGGCGCTCCTCCGCTGTTCTGTGCATCGGGTAAGGCTCGTCCTCATACCCTAGATCTGCATCTTAGGGCTCCTGTTCATGTCGCCGTTCATAGGTGTTCATCCCTGGTCTCTTCATACCTGCTCTGCCACGGGTTCTTAATCCAACCGTAGCATATATCATGTGTAATAACTGCTCCGCCTTCAGTTTAGCACTTTGCACATTTTTCTTTTTGTTCAGACCATCTTAATAGAACGCACGAAACTTCCCTGCCTTTTATAAGGCTTGCACGGATCGCAGAAATTTTTCCTTACTGAATCTTCGGTAGATCCAAATTAACTCCATTCATATGTGAAACCTGTTTCTGTCCACACTTAGCAGATTTTCCAGTTCTGTCCCTTCCTCCTAAGGGCGGTTTAATTTTTTGATAGCTAATCCGCCATACTCCATTAGTCCTCAGTTAAACCGGAAATACGAACTGAATGCCAAATTGCCGGTTTAGCATTGTATAATATGTCTGAACCGTTAACGGTGAACCGGCTTTTACTTTTCCTTTCACAGTTTCTTCTTCCAGAATGGCCAAACAATTCGCAGCTTGCAATTGGGTCTGGCCCAAGATTACCGAGACGCAACTCAATGGATATGTAACCACCGGCGCTTTAGCCTCCAAAAATACCCTTCATTGTCGTGTTCCGGATGCCGAATGCCCTCCCGAACCTCAAGAAGGAGAAGTAATTGTATTTATGCAACACTTAGACCGGGGATTCAGCCCGCCCGGATCAAAATTCTTCTGAGATGTCCTCGCAAATTTCCAACTCCATCCACAAGATATTGGTCCGAACTCTGTGTCCAATATATGCAATTTCCAAGTTTTCTGTGAAGTCTATCTTCAAGAAGAACCATCTGTGGAGCTGTTCCAGGATTTCTTACATTTGAACCGCCGTACGGAGTTTTCGGATGGCCCTAACACGGAACTGGGTGGCGTTTCAATCCAGAAAAGGAAGGAAGTAGATTTTCCTCGCGCAAAACACCATAGCCATCCGAAATATTGGAACCAAACCTGGTTCTATTGCCGGAATACCGCTCCTAACAGCGAGAACCCTTTGCCGGGCTACCGCCCTCACCGGCTTAGCAACCATCACCCATTGCCTTCACGCTTCACCGCCGCAGAACGGAAGAATTTTGCGCCTCAAATTATCAAACTCCGGGCTCTAATGGCCAATGGCTTAACTGGTGTTGACCTTGTTCGATGTTGGGTTTCTTGGGGCATCTTGCCATTAAGCCGCCACCCCGGATTGATGCATGAATACACTGGTAGCGTCAAAGACCCTCAAAGACGTCACGAGCTACCAATAACTGAACTTGAAATTACTGAGACAGTGAAGAAGATGCTCGATGAATCGGTCTCCGTCTGCAGCCAAACCGGGTTGGCCCCGTTCTGTGTTTCCAACAAACCGCCTGCGGTAAGGCTCCGCTCATCACTCTTCCAATTTTAATGCCTTATTGATGTATATTAATCCTTGTTGCCTCTCAGGCTAACAGCTCCTTCTGGAAACGAACCAAACCGGCCCGTGTTCCTCGTGTAAAGTCCAAGACCACCAAGAAAGCTGGTAAGAGGAAAACCGCCGATTCTTCTGATCCGCCGAAAGGAGAAGATTCAGAAGCTGAGGTAAAGCTTGATTTACCTTATCCCTTTTTATCTTTCATCCTATTGACAGTTACAATTCCCAGGACGATGCCGAAGCTAGTCATGCTGATCCTGTTGAGGTAATCCTTCTTTCTTCCGAATCTGATCTTGTGCCGGTTAAAAGAATTCGCCGGACAGTCCGGAAAGTGAAAAAATCTCACTCCCGTGCTCATTTGAATCCGAACCTTTCTTTGAAGACACAGCAGACTGAAGAGCGCCGTACGACCCGGCACAGCGGTCAACAAATTACATCGTCCGGTTTACCTGGCACCCCAATCCGGAAGCGTCGTCCAGAGGTGATTTGTTCTCCTGAAAAGTGTTATCCTTTGAAAGGTTTCTTCCGATGCCCTCTCAATCCGTCTGATCCGAATTATCAGGCCTCTTTCAACTCGTCTGGCGGTTCATCAACCACTCAACTGCCTCCTCTTAAAGTTGTTGCGGGGTAAGCATAATACCCTTTTTTGTTTCCTTCGCATTTGTCGATTTACCATACTCTAACTCTGAATATTGCAGCACCAAGGCTCGCTTAAGTAAGAAAGCGAAAACCCTTGACCCTACTGTGGATGTTGATCCGGAGAAGACTCCAGAGCACCATGGCGAAAAGCCTGAAGTTGCTAAAAACCGTTCTGCCGGGTTGAACCAAGACGACAATGCTAATCCGCCAGAAGTTGAACCGGATGCCCAAGTGGAAACCTCACATCCTGCTCCACCGAGTCCTGCAGCGAAACAGGTTGCAGGTGCTGAACCGCCGAGCCTGGGTATGAAAATACCAAGCCCAAGGAAGAATGCCAATCCGGCCAGCCCGGCCAAAGATGAATATGTTGTAGTGACGGGCACCGCCTATACCGCCCCTGGAAATCCGGTTGCTCTATCAAAACACAGCGCCAAGGAAGAGTCTAATGCCATGAGTAAAGAGAAGGGAAAAACTGATCTGTCAGCTTATGACAACTTATCTGCCCAAGAACTTCACTCCAGCTTCCCGAACCGACTCTTCACAAGTCGTGACTTCGAAGCCGGTCTGGTGAATCGTATGAAGGAACGCTATGAGGTAAGGAGTTCTACCTCTCTTGTGCCTTTGTTGTGTAGTAGCCCCCAAGGGCCGGTTTAACTATGCATAGTTAAACCGGGACTTAATATAAAACTCATACATCTCAAACTTTAGTGTTGTAGCCCCCAAGGGCCGGTTCAACTTAGCATAGTTAAACTGGGACCATAACTTGTATCACCATAGCAAGATGAGATCAATTAGCCATTAGCCCCCAAGTTCCAAGTTGAATACATGTATTGAGCTTGGGACTTCATAATGAAACAACTAACGTGATCCATTTTGTATCAGAGTGAGATATAGCAGCAAACCGTACAACTCAAGGACCTTCATGCCAATCTGAAGACTCAACAAGCAGAAGCCACCAAGGCCAAGGATGAATTGAAAACCGCCTTGACCACTATGGAACAGCTCAAGGAGTGGTATAAATCCGAGCAGACCAACTGGGACACTGAGAAGGCTGATTTGCTAAAACGGGCGGAAGATGCTGAAGCGGCTCTGAAACCGGTGACAGAAGAGATCACCGGACTAAAGCGCCAAATTAATGCCATGACCTCTGCGATTTTTGGTAAGAGATTTTTCACTAATGACTATTCCGTTTTGATATTTCCGCCGGTTTAACCTGAGCTGTCTTAAACCGGTACAGGGAAACGTATTGCTCATCTGGGCTCTGATATGCGGAAGAAGCTCAAGGCTGCATACACGCTGATTGAGCAGCTGTATACCGGCACCCAGCCAGTCATATGCGCTACGTCGTATGATAACACAGCTCCGTCCTTGATCAAAGATACGCTGGACCGGCTATCCATGATTCTGGCACAACTTGAAGAGTTGAAACGATCCGCGGCCCGGGCTGGCACTTCACTGGCTCTAACTCGCGCCAAAGCGTGGATAGCGGACCTTGATCCGGCTGACATAGCCAAGGGCTTCCCCAGCGCTCAAGAAAATGGTGAATCCTTTGATAATGACGCCCTCAAACGAATAACAAAGGAGATGCGTCCTCTGGCGAGTCAACTGGCAGCAGAAGCCAACCTGGCGGTTTACCGCTCTTTCTATGATGCAAGCAACAAGCGGGTGGAATTTGTTATTCCAGAAGTGCAGAACCTTGTTCCTCCAATCCGTAAGCACACTTATGCCCCTGACGTTGATCCGGCTGAGCTTATAAGTGAAGAGGCTGTATTTCAGGCTTTAAACCGGATTGACTGGTCCACCAATAACTTCCGGCCATTGGGTCATGAAGACGAAGAAGCTGAACCGATGCTAGACGACCCATATTCTTCACGTCAACCCGGCGAGGAAGCTTAATCCGTCAAGCCGGGTGATGCATCATAAGCTGCTAGTCATAACACCATTCGAAATGTTGGGCCTCTGAAGGCTTTGTAATAGAATAGTCAGTACCTTTGTTTTGAATATGACTTTATGCCTTCAGACTGCAACCTTCATGCAGTGGCGCTGATATTTTTAATTGAATAATCGAAACCTTCAATCTATATTGCCTGCAATCACAAGTTCTTACCCTACCACGGCGGCTTGTGTCGCCAGCCGGCTTGTGACGCTCATATGTATATGTAAGGAAGTATTGAGGTATATGATCAAAATTTTTTGATACAAAAATACCTGCCAGCGTCGGGCCTGCAGTTGGCTCAGCCAACCTTGAAGCGGAGGTTGTATAAACCATTACCGTCAAAGGAGACAACATCTCCTGTGTTTAGAATGCCGGTTTACCAGGTAAACCATGCCGGGTCATGTTTGAGCCCCCTGTTACTCCATAATGGGACGTTTAACAGGAAAAATCAAACCGGAAGAGTTATCTCCGGATTAAAAAATAAACCGAATTCTGTCAATGGACTGGTTGAACTGATTTTAATAATAGTTACGAAAAAAAAACAATACGGAAGCAAAGGCAATGATAAAACCGTTTGTGAAAAGAGGCCTTACTGAGCCGATCAGATGGCGTTACCATGGTCGGACACGACCAAGCTCCCAATAAGGTGTAGCTATGGTTCAAGTCAGCCAGGTCCCCAACTGAAACCGTGACATTATGCCGATCAAGTGGCGTGGCGATGGTTCGGGTTCGACCAAGCCCCCAATTGACTCTATGACCTTAGGTCAACCAAGAGGCGTGACTGGTTCAGACTTGACCATGTCCCCAAGTGATCTGGTGGCTTTCGCCTATCAAAAGGTTTTGCATCGGTTCAGACACGACCAAGCCCCCAAATGACATCCAAAAGCTTCTGAAGAGCAAGCTCAAGGGGTAAACCGGAGGCCGTTTTAAGACAACAACTCCATGTACCCAAGCCGGATCTTTACATAACGGATACCCCGCTTTAACCGAGGCTCCGGTTTACTGCTTTTATTCATAATATATACATTGTCATAATATGTACATAAGGAGAGCCGATGGCTCAGGTATAATAAGGCCGAAGATGAGCTATGTTCCACGGCCTGTTGGTCTCCCCTTCTGACGTGCGTGAGTCTTTATGCTCTCGAACATCAATCAGATAGTATGATCCGTTGTGCAAATTCTTGCTGACCACAAAAGGCCCTTCCCAAGGTGGGGATAGCTTGTGCATATCTATCTGGTCTTGAATGAGCCGAAGCACCAAGTCTCCTTCTTGAAAGGTTCTGGTTCTGACCCGTCGACTGTGATACCGACGAAGATCCTGCTGGTAAATCGCCGATCGAGCAGCCGCCATATCTCGTTCTTCATCCAGTCGATCCAAAGCGTCCTGCCGTGCTGCCTCGTTATCTGCCTCAACATAGGCTGCCACACGAGGTGAGTCATGACGGATATCGCTGGGGAGGACCGCCTCCGCTTCATAGACCATAAAGAACGGTGTGTATCCAGTGGATCTGTTAGGGGTAGTATTTATACTCCATAACACAGATGGTAGCTCTTCTACCCAACAGCCCGGCGTCCTCTGTAAAGGGACCATAAGCCGGGGCTTGATACCTCTCAGGATCTCTTGATTAGCTCGTTCTGCTTGACCATTGGACTGCGGGTGAGCTACTGAAGAAACGTCAAGTCGGATGTGCTCACGTTTACAAAACTCCTTCATGGCACCTTTGGACAAATTGGTACCATTATCTGTGATGATACTGTGTGGAAACCCAAACCGGAAGATCACCCTTTTGATGAACTGAACCGCCGTGGCCGCATCACACTTGCTAACAGGCTCTGCCTCGACCCACTTTGTAAATTTGTCAACTGCTACCAGCAAGTGTGTCTTCTTGTCCTTGGACCTTTTAAAAGGTCCGACCATGTCCAGCCCCCAAGTCGCAAGCGGCCAAGTAATTGGAATCATCCTCAATTCTTGGGCTGGTATATGAGCACGTCTGGAAAACTTCTGGCAACCATCACATCGCCTGACCAGATCTTCCGCATCAGCATGTGCAGTCAACCAATAAAAATCATGGCGAAACGCCTTAGCCACCAAGGATTTTGAACCGGCATGGTGACCACAGTCCCCTTCATGGATCTCACGCAGTATTTCACAGCCTTCCTGAGGGGACACACAGCGCTGAAACGCCCCTGACACACTGCAATGATGCAACTCGCCATTAACAATGGTCATAGACTAAGACCGCCGAACTATCTGTCGGGCCAACGTCTCATCTTCTGGTAACTCGCCCCGGCTCATATACGCCAAATAAGGGAGCGTCCAATCCGGAATGAAATGCAGGGCTGCCCCCAACTGAGCCTCCGGATCAGGAATAGCCAAATCTACTTCATCAGGAAGCTTGACTGACGGGTTGTGCAGTACATCAAGGAAGACATTGGGCGGGACCGGTTTGCGTTGAGAGCCCAACCGGCTTAAAGCGTCCGCCGCTTCGTTCTTCCGACGATCCACATGGTCCACCTGATAGCCTTTAAAATGACCTGCAACAACATCCACCTCCCGACGATACGCAGCCATAAGTGGGTCTTTGGAATCCCAAGTGCCTGACACTTGTTGGGCCACCAAGTCCGAATCACCGAAGCACTTAACCCGGCTTAGATTCATCTCCTTAGCCATCCGAAGACCATGGAGCAAGGCTTCATACTCAGCTGCATTGTTAGTACAAGGGAACATTAAGCGGAGGACGTAACAAAACTTTTCACCTCATGGGGAAGTTAACACGACTCCAGCCCCCGAGCCCTCCAACCGCCTGGACCCGTCAAAGTGGATGGTCCAATAGGTATGATCCGGCTTTTCTTCAGGCGCTTGTAACTCCGTCCAATCATTAATGAAATCCACAAGTGCCTGGGATTTTACTGCCGTCCGAGGCACATACCTTAAACCGTGCGGCCCAAGCTCTATAGCCCACTTAGCAATCCGGCCAGTCGCTTCCCGGTTCTGTATCATATCACCCAAGGGAGCTGAACTGACCACCATGATGGGATGCCCTTGAAAATACTGCTTCAGCTTCCGGCTTGCCATAAAAACGCCATACACCAGCTTCTGCCAATGCGGATATCTCTGCTTGGACTCAATGAGCACCTCGCTGATATAATAAACCGGATGTTGAACCGGATGTTCCTTCCCTGTCTCCTTCCGCTCTACCACAATGGCTACGCTAACTGCCCTGGCATTAGCAGCAACATATAGCAGAAGCGGCTCTTTGTCAATGGGAGCGGCGAGAACAGGCGGGTTGGCCAATTGCCGCTTCAGATCCTCTAATGCTTCATCGGCGGCTGAACTCCAGACAAACTGATCCGTCTTCTTCAGCATCTGGTACAAAGGAATGGCCTTCTCTCTGAGGCGGCTGATAAACCGGCTTAGCGCGGCAATCCGACCCGCCAAACGCTGGACATCATTAATACACTTTGGCTTAGCCAAGGAGGTGATAGCCGTAATTTTCTCCGGATTAGCTTCAATCCCCCTGTTGGACACAAGGAAACCCAATAACTTGCCTGCTGGAACACCGAAAACACATTTGGCCGGGTTAAGCATCATCTTGTACACCCGCAAGTTGTCAAAGGTTTCTTTCAGATCCGCAATCAGTGTTTCCTTCTTCCTTGATTTAACCACAATATCATCCACATAAGCATGCATGTTACGGCCGATCTGTTCGTGCAAGCAATTCTGTACGCAACGCTGATAAGTCGCTTGGGCGCTCTTGAGCCCAAAAGGCATAGATACATAGCAGAAGTCTCCAAAGGGAGTGATAAACGCTGTCTTCTCCTGGTCCTTAACCGCCATTTTTATCTGATGATATCCAGAATATGCATCCAAAAAGCTCAAACGCTCACAACCCGCCGTAGCATCAATAATCTGGTCAATCCGGGGGAGGGCGAAAGGATCTGCTGGACAAGCCTTGTTAAGATCTGTGTAATCCACGCACATGCGCCAAGTGCCGTTTTTATTAAGGACCAACACCGGATTAGCAAGCCACTCTGGATGGAAAATTTCCACGATAAAACCTGCTGCTAAGATCCTGGCAACCTCCTCTCCAATAGCCTTGCGCCTTTCCTCGTTAAACCGGCGAAGAAACTGTTTTACCGGTTTGTACTTGGGATCAACATTAAGAGTGTGCTCAGCGAGTTCCCTCGATACACCTGGCATGTCAGAAGGCTTCCATGCAAAAATTTCCCGATTCTCACAGATGAACTCGATGAGCGCGCTTTCCTATTTAGGATCCAAGTTAGCACTGATGATGAACTGCTTGGACGAATCACCGGGCACAAAGTCAACAAGTTTAGTCTCAGCCGCCGATTTAAACTTCAGATCCGGATCGTGCTCCGTAGTTGGCTTCTTCAACGGGGTCATATCCGCCGGATCAACATTATCTTTATAGTACTTTAGCTCTTCGGTGGCACAAACCGACTCTGCGTAAGCCGCATCACCTTCCTCACCCTCCAGGGTTATGATCGCAGAGTCCGTGTTGATCCGGTCTGATGAATGCAGAATTTCCGAAACGCGGCGCACCCAACGGGTTTTTGACTCCCCTTCCCCCTGGACACAAGCCGCCAAGTCCACTACGGACATGGGCTGTTTACATGTATCTTTGAAATTCTAGATAAACCGGGTTCGCAGTTGGGCCCATGAACTGATAGAATTGGGTGGTAAGCTCTTCAACCAAGTACGGGCCGTGCCTTCGAGCATCATGGTGAAGTACTTTGCACACGCGGTGTCGTCCACATCTAGCATCTCCATGGCCATCTCATAGCTTTCTATCCACGCCTCTGGAGCCAGATCGGCAGTATAATTGGGCACCTTGCGTGGCCACTTGAAGTCTTTGGGAAAGCGTACATTGCGTAAAGCGGGGACGAGGCAAGGCACCCCCAAAGAGCCAGATATAACCCCAGGCTCGAAGATGGCCGGTCGAACCGGCGCGAGCTGATGATCCTCATGTTGTGCTGCTAACTCGGCCTCCCTACGTGCCCTGGCCCGGTCCACGACCTCTTGAGCGTTTTCGAAACCACCCGCCGGGTTGTTGCCGCGGGGTGCACCGTGCCGCGCATTGCTTGACACGGCCGGTTCATCTGCGTGCCTGCTATAGCTCCGGCTTGGGCGGGGGGTGGAGTGGATCCGATCCCTGCTATATGAATACGCTTCCTGTTGTACCAGAGCCGTCCTAAGGAGCTCTTTGACCCGACGTGTCTCTACCGCCTATGGTGAATCGCCTTCGATCGGAATTGCCTCCAACCGCGCCGTAGCCGCAACAAGGTTATCCAACGGGTTGGAGTAGTGACCTGGAGGTGTTTGCGCAGTCTGAGGCACGCCGGCATGATGGCGAGGCAGATCTATCACACGGGGCTGAATCGGCGCGCCGGTCCCAGGTGCTTCCGCCCGGTTCACCGCTGGCGAAGGATTACTGGTTCCTGCTCCTGGGGTGTTGAAGAGGTCTCTCCCCTCGAAAACCGAGGGCAAACGGGATCTGTACTTTCTTTTCATGACTTCATGTGACGCGTTCTCATCCAGCATGACCCTATAAGCCTGCGCATCCAAAGCGGCCCGTTCTGCCGCCATCCTAACGTCTGCGGCTGCCAGATCCGCTTCAGCCTGAGTGATTTGTTCCTTCACCTTAGCAATCTCTGAATTATGCAGGACTTGATCTGCCGGGTTAGCTTCTGCCATGAGCACAGCCAATGCATCAAATAGTTCTGATAAAACTTGAGCCGGCGGGCGCACAGGGCCTCCTGCCCCGGCTGCCATCGCCGCTGTCGAACCGACGACCATCGGCGCTGCGGTCGAAGAGTGAAGTATCGGTTGTGTACCGGCCATGAATATTCCAACCCGGTTGGGCAGATCAAAGGGGCCCGGAATACTCTCATCGTCGGAACAGCCCCCCGATCTGGCCATCTTGCAGCTGGTACAGAGACTCAGTTTCCCCGGTCGACGACTCGTCATCAGAGTAGACAATGGTTTCGCCACCAGATGCTGATCCGCCCTCATAGTCTCCTCCGTGGATGACTCCCACGAAGGCACGCTTGACAGCCGGTTTAGCCAGGGCAGGTTTCTTCTTCGCCCGCTGAGCCGTCTCGACGAGGTCGGTGCAGATGTCCGGCCCAGGCCCTGGCTCACCGATCTTGCCGATGAACACGTGTATGCCACCAAAGGGGACCCGGTACCCGTACTCAATCGAGCCGGCCTCGGGGCCCCAGCCTGCATCGTCGATGTAGAGCTTGCCGCGACGACTCTTGGTCATCCGGCCCACAACATAGCCTTCGAGTCCTTCGAACTTGCCCTCTAAGATCATCAAACCATCGTGCGATAGCCCCACGGTGGGCGCCAACTGTCGTGGAATTGTCACGGCAGATGTCCTCATGAAAGGACTTAGTCGCGGGGCCATCGCACGGGTTAACTTAGAGGGGTTAAAGCGGACGCAAGGACACGAGAGTTATACTAGTTCGGCCCCTTCGATGAAGGTAAAAGCCTACGTCTAGTTTGTGATGGGATTGATGTGATTCCGGCGACTAGGGAGCAATAGCTTCGCCTAAGCCTCGGATTGTTGTTGTCTGTCCCCAAACCGCCGCCGGGTCGTCCCCTTATATACACGGGTTGACGTCCGGCCGGTCTACAGAGTCCCGAGGCCGGCTCATACAAGTGTCCGGCCCGGTCTCTCCTTTCTCTTATCTTACAACACAGGTTACATGGTTATGGCGGTTCCACCATTATGGGCCCTAATTCGCCCCTGGGCTCCGGGCCTCTAAGCTCTACAGCCATCGCCACCTTCTGAGTCTTCGTGGGCTCCAATTATGGCTGAGGGTAAACCGGCCCCTCCAGGGCGGTTTATATTCAGTAGTTACATCCCGAACAGTTTCCATGGTAACATGCATTGGTAATTGATGTGCCCAGAACTTCTTGTAAGTGGACAATATTTCACACATCTTTTCCTGTCATCTGATTTAGCGATTGGACTAATGAAACATCCCATCATATTTCAGGTAGCTGCCGGCCTGTATTCAGAAAGAAGGCTGCTCCATGCCTCCTACGAATTTATAGTAAGTACCCAGATGTTGTGAATATCGATGGCCTGGCCTGTAGTCAAAAAACGTAATTACCTGCTTGTTACTTTCTGTGATTTTTTTATCATAAACGTCTGAATCTCCCGATTTGTAGTATGCAAATGTGATGTCAATTATGAAGCATCTACCTGGGATTTCTTATTCACTTATTACCTGACTTCTTAATATAGGTGTACAAATAATCCTTCTGTTTAACTGATGCTTAGTTTTTTCGCTTATTACAACAGAGGTGATGGATTTTGTACTATTGTATTTTCGGAAATGCGCGTAAACAGTATTGCAATCTGAAGGAGTGATAGAAATGCGCGTACACAGTATTGTACCAAGTCACTAATAGATGGAACATTATTTTCGGTTCATATTTAAGAGTGTTTGATCTGCTATATAGTGCATTTGTTCAGTCTCAAAATTTCAGTGTTACTACTAGCATTTTCTCTGTTTCTTGGTATTACTCACACCATGTCATTGGTGAAAGCCTACTGGAAAGAATAATTAATCAAGGTTGTGCCAAGTTAAACTAAAATGTTCCCCCGCAAAAAAAAAACTAAAATGTTATGTATACAACCAAAACTACATAAAAAAGATCTAGTTATATTCCCTTGAATTATTTATTTAATGCATTTTCATGCGAGGGCTCTTTACAGAAAGAAACTGAGATTCATTTACAAAATCATGTTAATATTTATTGCATATCATTAACTAATGGTTACATAGGGTTGGCTCATTGTCGTGTACCCTTTTTTAAAATACTTACCCTTGTACTCATTTTATTGTGAAGACAATAATCAGGAAGTGGCATGTATAAAATTTGAACATCTGCTCTATCTCAATTCTTTATCTCATTTCATATTGAATTGCAGGCAGAGATAATTATGTACCTTGTATGCAATGAAGGCTAATCACACCCCCCCCCAAAAGAAAGGCAATCAGTAAATGTGAGAATGCATGCTTTTTTTCCAACATATGTTACTGTTCTTCACAATTCCCAGTGTAGTTAATCTAGATGCGAAGGTTGTGGTATGAAAGCATCAGAATAAATTTTAACCATTAGGTTCATTTTGCTTAACTGAAGTATTCTGATGCTCGCGAATATTTGGTCTTTGTAAAGAAGTCTACTCTTAGCATAATAAGATCACCAAGTGGATCATTTAATTGACTAAAATGGTCTTTTCTTCTAGTTGTTTTATTATATGACATGTAGAAAGCAAGTTTATTGACAGAATTACCTTTAATGGATGAAAAGTATGCCTCCAGTATTACTATTTTCATGTTTTGTTAACTATGAACTACATTATATTGTATGGGAGCTGGCTGTTATAACTTATTGTAATTTTTTATCTGTTTTTGATTCTATGCAGTTTTGGAAGTTAGTTCGTGTTACTAGAGATTGAAGATTTTTTAGCAGGAATTACTTGGGTCAGAATAGCTGTCTGGAACTGGTAGTGGTGTAGTGTTCTGGTGGGTTAGTGTTGGAGATTAAAATTAGCTAGCAGTGGATTTTCAATGAAGTCATGTTACTCGATTTTTTACCAAAAAAAGATGCTTATAGATTTTTCTAGATATGCTTGTGATATTTCATATTAAGGTTTGTATTTGAAGCCAGACTGATAGTTGGAAATCTGTATTGTCTTGTGAACAAATGTTAATTTTCTGAATGAATATAATTTGGTGGTCTTTTGTAAATTGTGATGAATTGAGAAAGCAGGCTGGACTAAAAAAGGAGGCTAATGTGTTTGAATGGAATGGAATTGGGCTGGTTAATACATGGCCATGTTTGCCTCCACGTCAGATCCACGTAGGCTACTTGTTGCTTTTAGATATGCAAATCGATGACGTTTTTTTCCGTCACACCCTAGTTTGGGCTTGGCGGGCCTGTGGCAGATCCATGACAGCCAAGAACCGTCATGGAAGGTACGATGTTAAATTATGACGCGATATACATGACGGATTTTAGATCTGTCATGGAGGGACACGCATGACAGTTTTTGGCTGATCCGTGACGGACAAGGATCGTCATGTATTAACAAGTTTCTTGTAGTGTATGGACCCGTAGGTATGTGGTAAACTACTCACAACTCATAGGAGGGGCAAGTATGTTGATGTAGAAGCCCTCCATGGTGGATTTCCCCTTCGGCACAACGTCGGCGACGGCTCCAAGATGGGATCTCGCAGATACAGAAGGTTACGATGGTGGAATTTGTGTTTCGGGTGGCTCCTGGATGTTTTCGGGGTACGTAGGCTTATATAGGAGGAAGAAGTACGTCGGTGGACGCCCGAGGGGCCCACGAGACAGGGGGCGCACCCTATAGGGGGGCGCGCTCTCCTATCTCGTGGAGGCTCCGGCTGCTTCTTGACTTGCACTCCAAGTCCTCTGGATCACGTTCGTTCCAAAAATCACACTCCCGAAGGTTTCATTTCGTTTGGACTGCGTTTGACATTCCTTTTCTTCGAAACACTGAAATAGGAAAAAAAACAGCAATACGGGCTGGGCCTTCGGTAAGTAGGTTAGTCCCAAAAATGATATAAATGTGTAAAATAAAGCACATAAGCATCCAAAACAGGTAATATAATAGCATGGAACAATCAAAAATTATAGATATGTTGGAGACATATCATTGAGCTGGATGGACTGTAAGCCATGCAACTCATCTGAGTTGGGCTCGCTCATGATATTGGCTTTAGACTCCTGCAGATTCTACTTTGCCACCTCGCCTAGGTTGTTCTGAAGATTGGGCTCCATCCTAGGTACCAGCACGGCGCTGATGTCCCATATGTTCATCACATATACAAGCTCGCTCTTCATCAGCATGACCAGCACAAATGACCCCATCATACCAACCTTCGGGTTCTCGGCCACGCCCTGCTCCTCTTCCGTAAAAAAGATTGCTGCTATGTCTTCCTTCGTGTTTAAACGAATGTCGTGAGAATTCCTTCGTGCATCGCCTGGCTGCCGCCAGACGTGGCAGAATTGTCCGTCTCAGAAACTTCTATTCGACCCCTCTTCCATGGCTTTAATAACAAAGTTAATTTCCGGAATGAAATTGTCTTGGGCCTCTTCCATCTCTTCTCAGCCTCTAGGCCGCGACCTTGCCCATCGAACCCACTCTA
Source organism: Triticum dicoccoides (assembly GCF_002162155.2). Classification (NCBI taxonomy): domain Eukaryota; kingdom Viridiplantae; phylum Streptophyta; class Magnoliopsida; order Poales; family Poaceae; genus Triticum; species Triticum dicoccoides. The sequence continues at coordinate 773,475,631 of NC_041393.1, forward strand.
GCCTAGTTCAACATAGACCCAAAATATTTCCTTATTTGGGTACAACCCCCTTCAAATTATGGTATTGTAACCCAATGTGTGATCCCCAACAACCTTTGTTTGTGTGCGTCTAGCCAACCCTAATCCCATGACTTCAATCGTCAAACTTTTCCTCGTGGATTCTTCATAGCTTTGGTCCATGAGATTGAATCATGGCACAACTCTTGAGTCTGACGCAGCTTCGGGCCAAATGCTACCTTCCAGTCATTCTGGCAAAGAATCCCCCTTTCGTGTTATGCCAATATTTGTGCATCATGCCAAACACTTTTTTAAGTTTTTGGTTCTTCCCTCAAAACGTTGGTGATTGTGTCAAATAGGGTGTCTTGATCAACATGGCTTCCAGTCATCGCAACACTTTGTAAGGGCTTCATAAAGAATGTACCATCATTTTTTAAAGTGCAAGCAGGCTTTTGTTGTGCAAAGTACATAGTCGGTTCCTCATGAGCTTGCCTTGCAGTCCAGAATAACCATCTCCGATGAGATGCTAAGCAGGAGGCCCTAGGGATGCTTAGTTATGAACATCTATAGTTGATCAAGCACCTCTTTGTTGGTGAAATACTAATAGAGCCCATCAGACGACAACACAAGGAAGTTGTCATTGGGACTGATGCGGTGGTGTCACGGTGTTGAGGCGCAACTGATATAGGAGAATCGCCTATGTAATCAATCTTGAAGGACACTAACAACCTACTATTCCACTTTGGCTGCCAAGTAAAAAATGCACATCCCATGAATTATCAGTTGTGCAAATTAACATTTAGAAACTTTGATGAAATCCATATAACATACTCAAGGTACATTTAACAAATTGTATTCCTGAATATCAATGGCATATCATATTTGCATCATGTGATGCATCAATTGCAAGTCACATTCACAACTTTTAGGTTGTTCATCAACATGCATGGCATGAAAAACACTATTGAGCTAATGTTGGACAACCACTAATCTAGCATGTGAATGAGTTGAAGGGCCTAAATATGAGGTGAATTTTTTTCTTTGTAATTAATTGGAAACAACGTGTTCTACTCCTTGAGTGCTAGACTGATAGCACGTTTTGCAGAATAAGTGTACTTTTCTATGCATCATAGAATATATTATTTAGCAATTTTGTAATGTCATATATAACAGTCTAGCGGAAACATGACACTAACAATGGACGGGGATGTGCTTGACCATGCATTCTGAAGTAGAAAACATGACAGTCGCTAATATGTGTGTACCTCCTTGTGGTAGCCAACCCCGAATGCTCTGGTGACATAGAGTTTCCCCTTCACCCTTATGTTGATCATAGTGTTGTGATCATCGAGATGTTTGGTCCTGATCCTATTTACCTCATGTACCACCTAGGTTCCAAGAACAACAATTTAATAATGATCAAAACACAAATTAAGGAATAACATGAAGGATGATGCAATTAAGAGGTCAGGTACATGCACAACGGAGGTATTGTAGTCATCGTTGAGCTGGATGGCCATCTATGACATGTGAATTGGGCTCGCGCATGATCTCGTCCTTGGACTGCTGTAGATTCTGCATTGTTGCCTTGCCGAGGATGTTCATAAGACTGAGCTCCCACCTCATTGCTAGCATGGCGCAGTTATCACCGACGTTCATTAGAGAGAGGGCCTCACCCTTAATCAGCATCACTAGCACACATGACCCCATCGTCCCAACCTACGGGTTCCGCGCCCTGCTCCACTGCCTCAGAAAATGTCTCCTTTGTATCCCTCAGTGGTTGATCCAATGTCGTGAAGACTTTTTCGTGCATCGAAAGGCCGCCCCAGATGAGGCTAAATTGTTTGTCTCTGGAAGTTTTGTTCTACCCCTCTTGAAGGAAGGCCCCTCCCAACGAAGGTTTTGAACCCATCATGTCATCCCCAGCAGATCTCTTTCTCTCTCGCGCTCTCTCTCTCTCTCTCTCTCTCTCTCTCTCTCTCTCTCCCCCTCTCTCTCTATATATATATATATATATGTGTGTGTGTGTGTGTGTGTGTTATTCTCTCTCTCTCCATCTCTCTCTCTCCCTCTCTCTCTTTCGTGCATCGAATATCTCTCCGTCCATTATTCGTAGCCATTGTCCATGGGATCGAACTGTGGCACAACTCTCAAGAGTCTGACCCAGCATCAGGCCAATTTCTACCTTGATGTCGATTTGGCAAAGTATCCTCCTAATGTATTGTGCCAAAAACATTATTTTTCGGTTTCTTGTGTAGCAGTCAACGGTGGTGATTGTATCGGACAAGTCATTTGATGTCTTGTGAAACCCTCAAGCTATGCATCATTGATGTGTTGATCAACGAGGCTTCCAATTCTCACAACAATTTGTCGAAGCTAGGTCAGGAAAAAGTGCTAAGTACATTTAAAAAAAGTGGAATGTACCAAAATTTTACATGGTACAAAATGGTACGTACACAAAAGCATTTTGCTAAACAAACATGTACAAACAAAAGCAAGTATAATGCCATATGAAAAACAGTGATGTTACAAGATAAAAAAGTAAAACCAACGTCATGATGTTTAATGAGTACTTTCATGCTAGACGGCTCTTTGGATATAATTAATCCCATGGCTCGCTAATTCTATAAATACCCATGCATATATTTTAATCCGTGCGCCAGGCATCAGGTAAAATTTAATACCGATAACTTCCAATCTCTGAATTTTTTCGCTTTGTTCTCCTGGAAACAAGAAATAGAAAAAAAGTACTTATGGCCCGTGCAAAGCTCATATGGCTAATGAAATTTCCATTTTTCCTCAGTGTCCTTCTGGAAGAATAGCAACTAGAACAAGGACATGGAATAGCGTGGAGACTCGCGACTCACGTGAGGCACTGAGGAAAATCAGGCCCGACCAAGCAACCTGCGGAGCTATATCATCATAGCCTTTTCGGCTACTGCTAAATCATCGGCACCTTTGAGGTCGTCCTATTAGCATCTTCTGCCTTAGAGGTGGCACACATCACTTTGGTCTTCTGGCTATGTGTGTATCCTTTGGTCAGAGATCCCTGCTCAACAACCTCCTCACCAAATGCACTGTGTCCGTGTGTATCAACAACTGTGTGGGCCATGTGTTTCTTCTCCATACACCACCACATGTGGTGCAAGAATCATGGGCGAGGTAGGAAGGGGGTTGAGGGAGTTCCGGACTAGGGGGTGTCCGCATAGCCGAACTATCATCATCGGCCGGACTCCAAGACTATGAAGATACAAGATTGACGACTCCGTCCCGTGTCCGGATGGGACTTTCCTTGGCGTGGAAGGCAAGCTTGGCGATACGGATATGTAGATTTCCTACCATTGTAACCGACTCTGTGTAACCCTAGCCCTCTCCGGTGTCTATATAAACCGGATGGCTTTAGTCCGTAGGATGAACAACAATCATACCATAGGCTAGCATCTAGGGTTTAGCCTCCTTGATCTCGTGGTAGATCTACTCTTGTAACACACATCATCAATATTAATCAAGCAGGACGTAGGGTTTTACCTCCATCAAGAGGGCCCGAACCTGGGTAAAACATCGTGTCCCTTGTCTCCTGTTACCATCCGCCTAGATGCATAGTTCGGGACCCCCTACACGAGATCCGCCAGTTTTGACACCGACATTGGTGCTTTCATTGAGAGTTCCTCTGTGTCGTTACCGATAGGCTCGAGAGCTTCTTCAACCATCATCAACGACGCAGTCCAGGGTGAGACCTTTCTCCCCAGACAGATCTTCGTATTCGGCGGCTTTGCACTGCGGGCCAATTCACTTGGCCATCTGGAGCAGATCGAAAGCTACGCCCCTGGCCATTAGGTCAGATTTGGAAGTTTAAACTTCACGGCTGACATCCGTGGGGACTTGATCCTCGATGGATTCGAGCCACAGCCGAGCGTGCCGCACTGTCATGATAGGCATGATTTAGCTCTGCTGCTGGACAATACCCTGGAGGCCGCACTCGAGCCCGCTCCGATCTTCGATCCGGAGCCGGCTGCGCAGATCGAGGACGGATGGCTAGACATCGCCTCGGGGGCTGCAACCTCTACGGCGGTAGAGCCGAACACTAATCTTGTCCCTCACATAGCTCATGACTTCGAGGTGTCAGACTCCTTGCCGGACTCCTAACCTTCCGCGCCCTCACCAATTGAATGCGGTTGGGCGCCGATCATAGAGTTTACTGCCTCGAACATCTCTCAACACTCACCTTTCGGTGACATCTTGAGTTCACTAAAGTGCCTCTCGTTATCAGGAGAGCCCTGGCCGGATTGCGGGCAGGACGGTTGGGATGCGGATGACGAAGAAATTCAAAGCCCACCCACCACCCAATTAATAGCCACTGTCGACGATCTAACCGACATGCTAAACTATGACTCCGAAGACATCGACGGTATGGACGACGATGCCGGAGACGACCAAGAACCAGCGCCTACCGGGCAAGGGAAAGCCACCCCAACTCACGACGTATACATGGTGGATACACCAAAAGGAAGCAATAATGAGGAACAACGGGAAGTGGCGAAGGATAACTCCCCCAACAAACATCCAAAACGGCGACGCAAGCGCCGCCCGAAGACCGGCCTCGATAAAAACGGCACCCATACGGGCCCGGCCTTAGAGCAGGGCAAAGCAGTGGACGACGCACATGCCACCAAGCAGCCATCCAAACATGATGAACTGGACAGGCGACCCATCCCCGGCGAAGACGATCTCACATCACCAGAGCATACGAATCTTCATAAAAGGCTCGTTGCCACTGCAAGAAGTTTGAAGAAGCAAAAGCGGAAGCTCAAAACACCGGAGGACGCACTCAGAATGAGATGGAGCAAAGTACTCAACAACGCAGATAAACATGGCGCTAGTCACCAGACAAAGAGCTACCCGAAGCGCAAGATGTTGCCCGAATTCGACGAGGAGGCCTTAGAGCCCCCGCAGTCAAAAAAGAAAGAAGCCGCCTGGCCGGATAGACGACGAGATGACAGGCCAAGAGCAACAAGGGGCGCCGCACATAAATCGGCACACGATCTGCATAAAGATCCTCGGAAAAAGGATGATGGGCCAAAAAAGAAGACTCCAGGAAGCAACATAACCCGCAGCGCATTTGAAGACAACGGCACACCCAAATACAGGGGCGCCGCACACCCACTATGTTTCACCGACGAGGTACTGGATCATGAATTTCTAGCGGGATTCAAACCCGTAAACATAGAGGCATATGACGGAATGACAGACCCCGGAGTCTGGATTGAGGATTATATCCTACACATACATATGGCGAGAGGAGACGATTTCCATGCCATAAAATACCTACGCCTCAAGCTCAAAGGGCCAGCTCGGCATTGGCTTAAAAGCCTCCCAGAAAATACCATTGGAAGTTGGGAAGAGCTTGAAGATGCGTTTCGAGCAAATTTTCAAGGGACTTATGTCCGCCCTCCGGATGCAGACGATTTATGTCACATAGCTCAACAGCCCGGAGAGTCGGCACGCAAATTCTGGAATAGGTTCCTCACTAAAAAGAACCAAATAGTCGACTGTCCGAACGCTGAAGCCTTAGCAGCCTTTAAACACAACGTCCGAGACGAATGGCTCGCCGGACACCTCGGCCAGGAAAAACCAAGAACAATGGCCACACTAACAATCCTCATGACCCGCTTTTGCGTGGGGGAAGACAGCTGGCTGGCCAGATGCAGCACCAGCAACCCGAGTACATCCAAAGTCAGGGATGGAAATGGGAAATCTCGACGCTGAAAGGACCAGTGCCGGAACAAGGAAAATGGCCTAAATAGTACGGCGGTCAACGCCGGATTCAAAAGCTCTCGGCCGAGTAACAAAACACTGCCCCTCAAGGACAACAACGACGAGCTATCCAACCTAAATAAGATTCTGGACAGGCTATGTCAAATACACGGTACCTCCGGAAAAGCCTGCAAACCATACCCACAGAGATTGTTGGGTCTTCAAGCAGTCCGGCCGACTTAGTGCCGAACACAAGGGGCTCGACACACCAAACGGAAGTGACGAACCCCAAAAGCAGCACTCCGGACAACAGAAGACTTTCCCACTAGAAGTCAAAACAGTAAACTCACTTCATGTGATAACACGAAAACAGAGTGCGGCACCTGCCATACCAGGAGACCGTCCGTAGAATGGGGATAGACCTTCGACATAACAGCACTTCCTTTAAAGGAGTGATGCCAGGCCTTTAAGCCAATCATACGGGCTCTGTACCACTAGAGGTTGTGTTCGGTTCATCCAACAACCTCCGTCGCGAAAGGCCCATTCTCCGCAGCACCCCATTTCACAGTGGCCATAAAGCACTGCTGGGGCACAAACCTTTCGCCCGCTTTAGCGCCATACCACACTACACGTCTCTTATACTTGCAATGCCCGGACCACGCGGCATAATCTCATTAAAGAGTAACTACGAGTGTCCCTCGACCACAGAGAGCGTGGGGCTGCCTTGACAGCCACTCCGACCTTGCAGGTCAAGGCCCCTAAACACAGGTCATTCAGACCCCGGACACGGTTAGGCGAGTCCGGCTTAACTAAACAAGGGGCTTCCCAGCCGCATATCCCCTTTACAAGGGGCTGCGAGTATAAATGATGAGAGCCAATAAAGCTCAACTTTCTTCATCTTCCAAATTATACTTTATTTCATACAATTTTTTGCACGATATTTCTTAGAAACTAAGTCCTTCTCTTTTACAGATGAAGCATGTGCTACACCCGTCCAGGATACAGCACAACGGAGACACAGGCGCAGACGTGCAGCAGGGACCCGTTGCAAGGATTCTTTTTAGATTAAGACTCTGCGTAAACCTTTCTCACTGTATCTTGTTGATACACATCCCCCAGTTTCCCACCATAGCCGAGGAGGAGGCTGCTGTTTTGGCATCGGCCGCGCAAGAAGTTCCCGCCCGCACCTGGACACTAGGGGCTTAGGGCATTGTTCTGCCCGATATCATAAAGGCCGAACACCTCAGGGAGTATTCGGCGTCTCGAGTTTGGCCTTATATGCATCAGCTCCGGATCATGTCTTTGGTCAAATGTTGGGTTTGCCCGGCTCCTGTGTTTTGCTGCCTTACGTTCCGTATCATCGGCTAACGCGGCACCAGGAGAACTACTGTGATTGTGCCCCGGTTCGGCCGGGCGAGCACCTCAGTAGAGAAAGCCGAAAACTGACTGTCATGATATAGCGAGAGACTGGTTAACCACTCGATCGACCATTGAAATGTTTAGAATTCCTCCGCTTTGACGAAGGACCACTTCCCGGTCAGGCACATACGCGCCCCGAAGTTCGAAGAGGAGCGGTGCCGCTAGGGGCTATATAGTAGCCCCACATTCGAGCTCCTATGGCTAAGTGAAAGTGATAAAGCATTATAGTCCGGTTGCCTAGTTTGCTACGCTATCACCTCCCTAAAAGGACCAAGACGTTGGATTAAGTGTGAAAAAGCGCTTTTTTTTATTTTGCAAACACCCCCGCACCATGTGCGTGGGGGCTGACACCAAAGGCTGCAACTTTCAGGTTATTCATACATATACGGCCGCACAGGAGATAGTTCAATACTTGAGCACACAAGTATAAAAAGTTATTGCATTATAAACATGATCTCAGAAATCATACATGTCATTCAAACATAACAACTTTCGAGCATTGTGCCTCTATTATACGAGCGCCCTGTAGTACTTCCTCAAAATAGTGCTCGGTGGGGAATCGGCTTTTGTCCGAACCCCGGGATGCAACAGCGGTGGCATCCATCTCCGCCCAGTATGTCTTACCACGGGCGAGAGCCATCCGTGCACCTTCTATGCATGCCGACCGCTTCATCGCCCCAATACGCAGCACCGCCCCAAGGAATTGCTGCAACAAGCCAAAATAACTCTTCGGCTTGGGCCTTTTTGGCCACAGATGAGCGACCACATCCGTCATGGCAAGTCCGGACAATCTATTCAGCTTCGCCCACTCAACCAGCCGATCACTCAACGGAAGTGGACGCTCCGGACTATGGAATTGAGACCAGAAAAGCTCTTCCATTTCATGATCCTCCTGGCTTCGAAAGTGCACGACTGCGTCCGCCGCACTCGCCGCCATGTCCAGATAAGGATCCTCTGCACCGTACAATCGGCCCAGCTGAGCATACTTCGGATTTGTGAACTTCCTACGCAGCATAAAGGGCTTTCTAGCCACAATGTCTCCGACCTGATGAAGTTCCTCCTTCATAGCCCGCATCGCACTACGGGCATCCTTGGCTTCGGCGTCGGCCTTCTTCAGGTCCTCTTGCTCCGCTCAGCGTTCTCCTTCAAGAACCTCCAGGCGGTCGGTAGCAACTTTTAATTTCGTGGCCATTCCAGCCATCTCCTCCCTGCTTCGGCAGTGAGCAACCCTCTCGGCTTCTAGCTCTTCCGCTGCCTTCGAGGCAGCCGCCTCGCTTTTTCTGGCTTGCTCCTTGGCCCGAGCAAGTTCTGCTCGAAGGCCTTCCATAGCAGCAGCACTATCTGCATCAGGCATACAAATTGTAAGGAATGGGCATCAGCTCCCTTACTAGGCGACCATAGAGCAACCATGCACCTTGTGACTCATCGAGTCATTTATTGACCAGCGAGATGTCTGCATCTGCAACGTCGAGTTACCTCTTAAGCTCGGCAACTCCATCAGTCCGGCTGGCCACCGAACGTTTCGCCACCTGCATAGGAAAGGCGACATTACATAACTGAGATTATGATCCTCGGCACGCTGCCGCTTTCGACAGCATACCAAGTCTCAGGGGCTACTATATATACAGGCCGCACTTTATGTGCAAAAACTGTCAAAAGGTATATCATTTTTTTCGTACCTCAAATCCCGTCAGCAAACTTCCGACGGCCTCACACAACCCGCTTTCAGCGAACGAGATCCTCTCAATCACCATACTCATTAATGCGCGGTGATCTTCTGAGATGGATGCCGTCTCAAGAAAATCCTGCAGCTCCACCGGCCGTACTCCAATGGGTGCCGAACTCTCTGGCCCCGCCGGACTCGGGGAGACCCTCCGCGACGACACCTCAGGGTCGTCCGCCCCGCACGATGGGGCGGCAGATGGAGGCGTTTCGCTCCCCATCATATCCGGACGAAGGTCTCCCGAAGATGAGCTATGCTGAGATGGGCTGAGATCCGAACTACAAGGTGAAAACTTCGGTTACCCTTAGAAATTAAACAGGGATGTTCATTGTTACAAAATTCCCCCTTTTTTACTTACAGCTCACTAGAGGGCTGATTCCTCCGAGGAGACAGTTCGGCGGGGCTCTTCCCGGCACGGGACCTTCCGGTACAGATTTCTTTCCCCGCTTTGAGGCCTTGGCCTCCGGGTCTTCGGAAGCGGTCCTCTTCTCACCTTGGAAGGAGGGACTCTCGATTCCTCCTTTACTGAAAGCCTCCGTGGCTAGGGTGATAGATCCCTTGTGTCCTCCTTCGCCCTCCTCCGGAGGTGCAACCTCTAACATTTCGATTAACACAGGATCCTGCGTGGTCTCAGGGAGGGGGGCCGGACACCGTATCAGTTTTGCTTGCGCTATCCACTCCTGTCCAAGGGATAGCTGGTTAAAAGGCAAGCCCACAGTAAATAAATGGACGATGTGTCCGGACATAGGGCTACTTACTTGAGTATCCGGGCGATTGCAGCTTAGGCCAGCATCCTCGGTCAATTCCGGACGCATCTCTTGAGATCCGAAGAACAGTTTGTACATCTCCATGGGTGTCAAACCCATGAAGTGTTGCAGAGCTCGTGGCCCCTCCGGATTAAATTCCCATAGGCGGAGGGGGCGACGTTTGCAGGGCAGTAGGCGCCGGATCAGCATAACCTGCGCTACTGCAACCAGATTGATCTCCCTTTCTTGGAGGCCTCGAATCCGGTCCTACAAAAGGGGTACGTCTTTGGGCGGCCCCCAGTCACGCCCCTTGTTGACGCATGACGTCAACTGTTGTGGAGGGCCCGAGCGGAAGACGGGCGGCGGCCTCTGCCTGCTGCCCCTGGGAGCGGTGATATAGAACCACTCCTGTTGCCACACGCCGAGCTCCTCTTGAAAAGAGCCCTCGGGCCATGGAGCATCGGCCCTCTTGCTTATAGTCGCCCCTCCGCACTCTGCCTGACGCCCCTCGATCATCTTCGGCTCCACATTGAAGGTTTTGAGCCATAAGCCGAAGTGAGGGGTAGTGCGGAGGAAATCCTCGCAAACGACAATGAACGATGAGATGTGGAGGATGGACTCCAGAGCCAAGTCATGGAATTCCAACCCATAGTAAAACATGAGCCCCCTCATGAAGGGGTCCATCGGGAAGCCTAAGCCCCTACGGAGGTGAGACACGAACACAACGCTCTCGCCGGGCTCGGGAGTAGGAATAACTTGCCCTCGGGCAGGCAGCCTATGCGAAATCTCGTAGGTTAAGTACTTGGCCTCTCTTAGCTTTAACACGTCCTCTTCCGTGATGGAGGAGGGCATCCACCGGCCTCGTAGGTCGGGGCCGGACATTGTCTAAGATCGAAGGTACCCGGATACGGATCCTTGGGTGTTGGAACTCGGGGCGAGGGGCGGATTCGATAGAGGATTGAAGGAAAAGAACGGGCCTTGGTCTCATTATAAAGAGGGAGAATACCAAGAGCCGTCCCCGTGACCGTTTGGAACCCGCCTTCGATGGAGGGGGTGTGGTAACGGGCGCGGTTGGGTTACCCACGTCCATATTGATGGGAATCCCGGAATAAGGGGAACACGATCTCTGCTTCGACAAGACGTGCCAAGGAAACCGCCTCGCTAAACGCGCTGAGGTGATACAATAAAAACAATTCGAGTAAAAGCTTGGTAGTGGTGTGACGTCACGCCACAAGATACGTCAGCAGATTGAACTTGTGTAATATTATTCTCTCTACGGTGGTACGTGGAATTTATTTTTGTAGAGCCGGACACTATCCTGGTGTTCACAATCTTCTATAAATTATTCGGAGGAAGAACCCTCCTTGCAATGCCGAAGACAACATGTGCGCCGGACTCGTCGTCATTGAAGCCTGGATCAGGGGCTACTGAGGGAGTTCCGGACTAGGGGGTGTCCGGATAGCCGAACTATCATCATCGGCCGGACTCCAAGACTATGAAGATACAAGATTGAAGACTTCGTCCCGTGTCCGGATGGGACTTTCCTTGGCGTGGAAGGCAAGCTTGGCGATACGGATATATAGATTTCCTACCATTGTAACCGACTCTGTGTAACCCTAGCCCTCTCCGGTGTCTATATAAACCGGATGGCTTTAGTCCGTAGGACGAACAACAATCATACCATAGGCTAGCTTCTAGGGTTTAGCCTCCTTGATCTCGTGGTAGATCTACTCTTGTAACACACATCATCAATATTAATCAAGAAGGACGTAGGGTTTTACCTCCATCAAGAGGGCCCGAACCTGGGTAAAACATCGTGTCCCTTGTCTCCTGTTACCATCTGCCTAGACGCACAGTTCGGGACCCCCTACCCGAGATCCGCCGGTTTTCACAACGACAGGGGTGATGTTTTACTATAGTTATTTATGCAGCCACGCACCATTGACCATTTCACGTTCGATTCAACGCAGTCATGCTCCATGGCAGGAATCAGGGTCAACCATTTGTTTTTGTAGCATCTTGCATGGTAGCAATCGGCTGTGGTTATACTGTTCCTGGCTAGCACAATCTGGGTTGCTTGTGAAATTCCAATGGTTCCTCAGTGCTAGGAGCATTGGGTCATGCCCAGAGCATAGCATTGGCTACAAGTTCATTGCTTTTGAAGTTAATTGTCCAGCCCTTGACGTTGTTAAATGTGTCAGATCAGTCCTTTGAAGAGTTTCTCGATGTTTTAATCAACGTGCCTTCTAATATTCACAACATTTTTTTCAGGGTTAGGTAATAAAGTTGTAAGTACATTTTTTAACAAAAAATGAGTTACATAAATGTAACACACTAAAGAGTGGTACATACAGATAATAAACTCACAAATAAAAATTGTAAGTAGATATAAATGGGAGTTGCATGTCATCTAAAATACCAATGTTACAAAGCAAAGAGTACATACCACAATTATGATTTTTAATGCGTTCTGTTATGGTATTTTTATAAATGAACCAAAATTCTCCTTCGCAAAACTTTATGTTTACTTAATGCTATTCTGGTTCGGTAACATTTGACCCTTTTATGTGTAACTTGAGTATTTGACATTTTAAACTCCTACAGGTTGTGCACACTGATTAACCTAATCTATTCGATGCACAACTCAAACTACTCTTGCATCTCGCCACAATGCTAAATCCATTGGTTTTACTAGCAAACAGTGTTCCTGTTTAAAGTGTCATGCAAGTTAGTACAGACTTGTTTTGTGGCAACGCGAGGGTATCATCTCTAGTTACATAATTAGTCACAGACTACTTTAATGACATTCGCTAGCCATGGAATTTTATGTGAATATCAGTTTGTCAGACCCGTGGTACATCTACACCTGTGGTACATCTAGTAGATAAATTGTTTGTTGCTATCTTTCACAAGGAGCCTGGGAACTTGATGATTACTCCATAGTGATTTTTCTTTTGGGTAAGATGTTATTTCAGATTTGAGAAGTATCAGTCAATTCAGATTTGAATTGTGTCGAGGCTGCTAATTTGGCTGCTGCTGATTGGCTGCCTCATGGTGCAATTGGAGCTGAACGGTATTTTATATAATGTAAGGCGCCTATTTTGTACCATGAAGAGCTTTTGTATGTGGTCAAGAAGGTTAGATAATACCTATTACTTCGAAGCAATATCCTGTGAAGAAAATATATGTGGAAACATAAACCTAGCTGTTATATGACCATCCTGACTTCCTTTACACAGATATTCAAAGAAGAGCATTCTTTGTTGTTTATCTGCCATAAAATATTTCCGTAGCTTCTCATATTTCCTTTTGTGTCAGAACAATATCCAAGAAAACTTACAATATTCTTTTGCTTCACCTTCATGAGACACTTTTGGTAAGGTCTTAGTTGGATGTGGCAAGTCATGATAAGTAAATAATGGGTGGTAATACCAATGAAGGAAATACATATCATGTTTGACTGAAAAGTGGATAAACCACATGAATCATGAATGAACACCTCACTTAAGAGGATGAGCAATATCCTCTGAAGAAAATATATGTGGAAACATAAACCTAGCTATTATATGGCTATTACATTGATGCAATATCCTGTAAAGGGCATGGCAGGTGAACAACAGGTGTAGATGTACCACAAGTGTAGATGTACAATAGGTGTAGATCTACCACATGTGTCATGAGTTGTGCATCCTTGTGAAAGATAGCAACAAACACATCGATCTCCGCTATCACTTCATACATGACCGCGTCGAGAACACAGTGATCGTGGAGTTCACCAGGACTGGTGAGCAGAAGGCGGACATCCTAACCAAGTCACTTGGTGGCGTCCTGTTCAAGGAACTGCGTGACAAAGTTGTGCTCATGGACGTCAAGTATCTTCGACAAGGTTGAGGTGGAGAATGTTGAGTCAAGCATGTCTTCAGTTGCATGCATGCGGCACCAATGGAAATAGTTTCCTTGGCGTGTAAGGACCAAGTAGTTTCCTAGTAGTTGCAAGGAACTTGAATAGAAATAGACTAGAGCAGTACATGCAAGTACGTGGTAGTTTCCTAGTGCAAATAGGAAGGTGTTGCGTACTTACCTGGTGCTTGTCACACAAGTGTCATTCCCAACTCCTTTAAAAGGACCCCAAGTCCCTCATATGTAAATCAACTCAAGTCATTTTCAGCTTCAGTACAAGGTAGTAGAAGTTAGCTCCACTCTTACTCGTGCATCTGTGTGTGAAGCTTCCAGTTCGTGTCCTCCTCTCCTAGTATAGCTAGCTTGCACTGGCTATAGTTT